>NC_140975.1:52642133-52674633 GCF_056783735.1 Eptatretus burgeri | reverse complement strand
CTTCAGTATTAATATATAGATGAGTCTCATATCGATTAAACGCACGAGCTCCATTCAATACTTTAGTTTTTTTGTCTCAACGTTTCCATAATATTCATAATCTCCCTATCAAACAGCATTTCTGATTATACACCGCCTTTTAAAGCATCACAAATGGATCTTGCGGGTCTTACATTCTAGTAATTGCTTAAATTGCGAACCACTGACCCGCATACAAATATCAGTGTTTACCTCCACCACCGAAGGTGGACACAGGTTGTTTTCCCCCTCGTTTGTCTGTCTGTGAGCAGGATATCTCAAAGTTGTGGACAGGTTGGCCGTGTGACGCGAGATTACGAGAGATTTTTTTAAAGTGGTTCTTCACAATTGAGAGATGTGACCAAACTCCCGATTTATATAGCGCGGTATCTGGAAGCGTTACGGACCGATTCAAACAAAACTTGGTGGATGAGTTGGGTAGGTGACAAGAGCAAGGTGACGATGAGATATTTGGTTCAGGTCCGGCTCAGTGTGACCACTCCTTGGCTTTTTTTTCACAAGATCTTGGCGATTCGTTGTTCACCTTGGCGTCATGGTTATCTACAGGTTTTCTATTATCATCGCTTTTCCGAAACCTTGTGAATTCTTGGCTTTTTTTTCTTTGGCTCACCTTGGCATTTATGAAAATGAGTAGTGGTCACACTGGGCGGTGGTATGCGCTCTACCGAGTGCCGTTCTATTCTTGTACGTACGTTTCTTCGAACGGTTTTTTTTTTGACATTGATCCCGATTTTAGCACATTAGTTTCTCATTTCATTCTTTAGATCTCCGATTCGAATGTGGTCTTGTGGTTTAAAAACGACTGATTTCAAGTTTCCCCAAATAAAAAAAGTCTGGTGCTGTTAAATCTGGATTACGTGGGTTCCATCTTTTCGGTCCACGACGTCCTATCCACCTCCAAATGCATCGTCTCGTCCAAAAGATTTCACATGATTGTGGCATAATTTGCTGGAGCCCCATCCTGTGGACAGAATACGTTTCTCAATCACTAAATCGGGATATCATCCAAATAAGGAACCCAAATCTCTTGCGAAACCATGAGATAGCTGTCCCCATCCTGTCTGTGCCTGTTTGTGGTGAGAATGTTGAGGTCGTGGAGAGATTCACTTACGGCCGAATAGACTGTCCCCGTGAATTGTCATGCCGCGCCAAAAAATATTTTCTATGATTCCTGATTTTTGAAACACCCTCCACACTGATTCGAATAATAATACGGTCCCCAAGTCGGGAAAAGGAAGGAGTGAAATGAAAGGGTCGGTCCCTTGCGACGTGGACTATATATTCTGGATCGAAACCTGCAATCGTTGTGTTGTGTTGTGTTTTTGGGGGTTTTTTTTGTGTGCAGGCACGGAGGGGACGTGTTCGTCAGGAACCTACATGATGGATTTGGTTTAGCAAGCGAAGAGCCGTGGCTGCAACACTGCACCGTGCGAGATAACATCTTGTTTGGAAAGCCTTTTGATGCAAAGCGCTACTGGGAGGTTGTGCAAGCTTGTGCACTGACCGATGACTTTAAGGTTCGTAGATGTTAATTGGTGTGATTGAAGCCTTTTTTTTATTTTTTTTACACTGATATTGGATTTTGAAATGGCTGTCGATCCGTCCTGGAGCCGCATGTACGTTGCCAGGTAATGGTCGTTGTATTTCATATTCCAAAGGATTGTTTGCAGGAAGGTGAAACGTGATGTTTATATGATTATTATTTTTTCTTCTAATTTTACATCCTCCTTATTTATCTATTCATTCATTCGTTTATTCATTCATTCGTTTATCCATTCATTTATCCATTCATTTATCCATTCATTTATTCATTCTGCTCATTCACCTCCCTGAACTAAAGAGGAACTTATAGATTCTTTCCAAATAACCATAATATCATTTAGTGTCATGAATTTCCATTATTTTATGTTTTGTTGTTCGTGGTTTGTATCTTTTTCATGGACCTCTTCTGTAGTACACCAAGTGTGGTTCTGGTGTGTATTGTGAACAGGCATTGCAGCATGGAGATCACACCGAGGTTGGCGAGAGCGGTTTGACGCTCAGTGGTGGACAGAAGGCTCGACTCGCTCTTGCACGAGCCGTTTATAGTGTAAGGTCCAGCTCTCGCCCTGCATTGCTTAACTCTGCTTCTTCTTCCTCTTCTTCTTGCGTATGGCAGCTTGGCTGCCGGGTCACCATCATTTTGTTGGGGCACGGCTATGCCGCTGATGCTGTGCCCCTAAACCAGTACACTGGTACTCATTTCGGCGACCTCAAAAGGATGACAGGCTGAGTCAACCTCACCTGGCATTAATTCAGCATCCAACGGGGCTCAAACTCAGGACCTGAAGATCCCAAGCCAGCCACCCTAAAACCACTCAGCCAACACCAGGCATTTGCTTACCTCTCATTACCTACCTCAAATTCCTTACACACGTCGCGTATTGCTCTCATATCTGACAAACAGCTACCAATTGCTTGATTTTCATTTTTATGGCATAAGTTGTTGTTGATTGGCTCCGGTCAGTTCTGCACGGAGATAGCCGATAGTTCTCCCAGGTGCAACCCAGAGATCCCTCACATCTAAGATGTTGTTGGTGTAAGTTGGTCAATTTGGAAAGTTTACCCCCACCTCCCCCCCCTCCCCCACTCCTGGCCCCCATTTGCTGCGCATATTTCCCTTCCCTTTCCTTGCTGTGCTGTCTCCTTGCAAGTTTCTCTCATACACATATCGTTTGTGATGCACTGAGGAGGTTGTAAAATATTTAGTAATGACCTGATTGCATGTTTAAATATCTAAACATGCCAGTTCTACATTAATTAATTAAATAAATTAATTCAGCCCGACATGTCGATTAACATTTGAGGGAAAGCATTTTTAGCTCGCCTGTTCGAAGAACAGAGAGCTATAGCGATACCCCCCTGCGTCAGCGTGAGTGTGAAAATGTTAAAGTTTTTGGTGCAAGTTATTTCCTTTCTAACGTTTTTATCTACTACACTATTTTTTACTGATTACAATATACAAATACATATATTGCTTTAAAATAATTTGGATCAGACTTCACTGCAATGCTTTATAAAAAATATTATTCGACTAGTCTTTTAAAAACGATAAATGTATAAACAGGTGAGCATTGGGTGGTTTTGACACCAACTCTCTGGTTAACTTTAAAATGGAAACATGATTTTTCTGTAACCCTGGCCCTCATAATTTTGGATTTATTTGTGCCAAAGTGAATGCAGCCTGGAGGAAAGAGTGAAACAACAGCCTATGGAAGGTGGTTCCATTGATATGAGTAGCAAGGAATAAGAGTTGAGGTGTGTCGACAGCCTGGATTTTTGCAGGTTCATCAGGAGGGGGGTTACAGCTTTTGGGTTTTCATATCTTCTCGATATTCTCTTCTTTTGTTTCCAAAATCGACTCTCCGATATTGTTAGTTTGTGAAATGAAAACGTCGCAGTATTACTATTGGAAAGCTTCTTCCCTTAAGAACAGTGTAATTGAGAAATTCCATTTATTACCTCCACAACCGAAGGTGGACAGAGGTTTTGCTTTCACTCCTGTCTGTCTGTCTGTCTCTGAGCACGATGTCTCGAAGTTGTGGACGGATTATTACAAAACTTGGCTGATGAGTTGGCTAAGTGACAAGAACAAGCCGATTAGATTTTGGTCGTGTGACAAAGAGGAATAGTCCGGATGCAGATCCGGCCCATCAGTGGGATACAAAATGTAAACTGTTCAGCCTGGCGGAGGTATGCGCTCAACCGAGTGTCGTTGTAGTTCTTTGTATCTGTATTCACCTTGTAGGACAAGCCCCTGTACTTATTGGATGACCCCCTGGCAGCGGTGGACCACGATGTTGCACAACACCTCTTCCAGCATTGCATCATGGGCCTGCTTGCCAACCGCACCCGCATTGTTTGCACGCATCAAACGCAGTTTCTCGCTGCAGCGAACCATGTACTTTTGCTTCATGAAGGGAAAGGTATAAAATTTGGTAAGTGGCAGGAAGTCCATCTCTCATCTCGTTATTACATTGACAACTAAAACTGCAACGCATTATAATTTCTTTATTAAGCACCTTGGGCATTTTGGGGAGGGTTGGGTTTGGGCTGGTGCGTTTGGGAAGGAGATCAATTACTGTATCTAAAAAAATGTTTATCTTTGTAATCAATATTTATTTGCATCCAGTTGGTTAAAAATCTATGCAAATTAATGTATTTTTTTTTTTAATAAGAGCAAGGCTCATGGAAGAGCAAAGTAGATCTAGCAGTGGGACCAAACAAACAGGATAAGAGGAAAGGGAGCAGGGGAGGAAACGCTGAAATGAGCAAGTATGAGGGTTTGGTTAGGAAACATTAATAGGGGTAATAAAGATCATGGGTTGGGAATGGGGATGACAAAATATGGTGGTGAACTGCTTGCTTGAAGTCCTGGAGGAAAGAGTGAAACAACAGCCTCTGGAAGGTGGTTCCATTGATCGGAGTAGGAAGGAATAAGAGTTGAGGTGTGTACACAGCCTGGATTTTTGCAGGTTAATCAGGAGGAGATGATGACAACGGGATTCCAGCAATTGTGACTCCCAGTTTAACGTCCATCCGAGAGACGGCACACACATTGATGAATCACCCTGTCTGTGAAACCCCAGGATGACAGTTTATAGCTGGGTCGGGAATCAAACCCAGACTAGACAACTTGGAGTGAGCGTCCATACCTCTTGGCTATCCTGCCGTGATGTTGTAGGGTTTTCAGCCCTTAGAGTTGATGCTGAGCAAATGATTCTCAATCAAGTTCTGCCACCATTTATTCAAGGTTTGTATGACCAACCATCTTCCACAGATATAATTCCAAAGACCACACACCAACTGCTGAGCCATCCCCTCCCCTACCCCACCCCCGCCCCCAAGCGTGACATCACCTCCAGAAATCACATGTTACAACTCTACAATGTGGTGATTCATTGCTTTGTAACACTGAAAACTTTTTTTTTTACTCAATGTAATCATCAAATTGATTTTGCCTGCCTAACTCCAGAAATGTCCCCACGGAGAACTGAGCCACGGTATCGCCATGAAAGCTTGTGGAGATCGAAGCTTGAGTGGCCAAGTAGCTTAAACACTCAAATAAGCATTCCAACAACACCGATGAATAAACTTTTAAAAACGAAACATTACATTTTTCTGTTTTTTTTTTTAACATGTATTTACCTATGTTGAAGCGACGGGTCGTATAATGAAAGAAGATCTTACAAAAAGGGGAAATGTCATGTCGAATAAAATTGCACATTTTCAGTGGGTGGGCCGAGGTACCGCACGACAACGCGGGGCCAAACGCTGGCGAGTAGGGCCTGAACTTTGTTCAAGTCAATCGATATGTTCAGTGACAGTGTGAATACGTTTGCAATGTATGGCCATGGATTGGAAACGAACAAAGAAATTGCTTGTGGAGCAAGCACTCCCACAAAAGGGTTGATAAGGAACGGCTGGCGTGGCAAGTAATTACTATAATTATTGGTTATTATAATAAGCCAATTATAATTAGTGATCGGTCATATCAACACCGTGCATCCAGAGACGCTCGGAATGTCAAGCATTGTCCGAATTGGACAAATGAACACACTTTTAGCAGTCGGAACTGCTGCTAAGTTCAATTCCTGTGTTTAAATTTCGAAATTCGGTTGAGATTGAGATTCTGGAGTTTATGGCATGTGCGGAAATGAAATGAAGCCACGAACACTGGTGTCTCCGAACATTAATAAGCATTCCAATGTTTCCAGCGATTCATAGGTATGATGATCAGGCATTCAATGATATGAGTGAGGAAAATGAAAAAAAAAAAAAACTTTAAAGAAACCGTTGTGGCCTGTTGCAAGTCAAGGCATTGTTGAGCAGGCGAAAAAAAAGGTGAATTAACACCCCAGCGAGAGAGACCGAGGTAACCGAGGATGAGCCTTGATAAAGGATATAATTAAATAAGGCCATTAATTATCTTCAAAAGGGGTGTTTAAATTAACCCATGCCTTCCCTTGGCGTTCCCTTCGTATGCACGCAAAGTTTGGGGCTGCTAGGTTTCATGGTTTTGGAGTTATGGAGACGTACATATGGACGGATGGACACACACTGACATTTATTAGTATGGATGTGTTGGAGTTCTGAAGAGTATATTTACAGTATTATTTCACAACCTCACCGAATCAAGGCAGAAGCTAATTAACTGATTCTGTGGCTTTCAATGTCTTGTCAAGCATCAGTCATTGAATTGAAAAACACAGTGGTTGTTTATGGGATTCATCATTATCTTCTCAAATACTCCTCCGGACCACAAGATCGAGAATCCTCATCTGCAACCTCGAGCACGAGACAACACTTGTATCCTGATGTTTTGTGTTCCTCTACCACCTTCACAGATGTGAAAGAGCAAGACGTTTTTAACCAGATGTTAAATTCTCGGTTTACTGTGACCCATTGAAACCCAAACTCTCTGTTGGATTTATTGAGGGAGATTACATTGTTTGGTCATTGCTCTTCTCATTCAAGGTTCCCCTCAAGATGTCCTCCCTCTTGCTGAGCATCGGGATGCTGAGCTCCAGATTAAAAAGCCAGGTATTAATGAACTGTGTGGATGCTCGACCAGCACTTTGCCACCACTTTTCCACATTCATCTCGATGTACACTGTGCCTTCTCCTCGGCCCACTCCGAACACGGCAGGAGTTTCTCACCTCGGTCCTTTTGTGTTGTGCCACCCACCCTTCCCCTCTTCCTGACAATTATATGCCTGTTAGCTCGTTTTGAGATGCTTTCTAATCTTTCTCATGTTTTTCAGATGACAAAACTGGAGAAGATGATATTGGTAACAGCTCTCAGCAAATGGAAAATGAGGGCCGGAAGAAAGGGCAGAAGCTCGTGGAGGAGGTGGGAGAGGGTCTTTGTGTGGAGATGGGAAGAAGCAATCAAAGACGGCTGTTGGCAGGAAGAGGTTTAATAAGTGGAAATGTTGAAACGGAAGATGAGGGGAAGGATTGCTTAATGGAAAGTGTAGATTTGGAGGTGAAAGAGAGAGGGGAATTGCTGGACAACAGGGCTGACATGCAGAGTGACGACGAGGAAGATGGGAGTGAGGTACAGCTGGTGGGGGCGGAGTGGCGAGAGGTAGGCAGTGTGAAATTGACAGTGTACGCAGCCTACTGGCGCGCAGTAGGAACTCCTTTAGTTCTTGTTGTGCTCTGCTCACTGCTGCTTATGCAAGGTGTGTTGGATAAAAATGTTAAAGCTCTCAATGTGTACTTTTGTTGTTTCAAAAACACCATTCGTTCACCTTTTGGGATTTTTAATTTAAATCTTTCATTTTCAGCATCAAGAAACATCACTGACTGGTGGTTATCTTACTGGATATCAAATACAAAAGGGAATGAAACGCCTTCTGTGGGTCACGAAAAAGTGCCATCCTACGCTCCTCAAAGTCACCACAAGTATGACGTGATGATTATGGTACATCTCCGTATCATCCGAGTCACAGCCGAGGCAGTTGATGCTGACAGACGATTGATCGATTTATTCTGCCGATTGCGCGTTGAGATATCATTTGGTGATGTGAATACATTGTTCGGTTGTTGTCTTTCTCAAACAAGATTGCACACTCTTTCCTCTTCCTCTTAGTATTGCAACTAATGTTCTCTTCTTTCTTCCCCCACCTAACCCCACATTTCCTTTGATACAGTCATACAGAGGATGTGCAGTTTTACCTGGATATTTACTGTGGCCTAGCTGTTGCCAACAGCTGCCTTACCTTGCTGCGTGCATTCTCCTTTGCATACGGCGGCGTACGTGCCGCGTCAGTGATCCACAACAAACTTATGTTCAGTATTCTTCAGGTATGTGATGGGGCCTTGATTGGGCCCACGGTCTTGAGGGTTTATTTTGAGTCAAGTGGTACTTTTTGTTCTCGTTTATTTTTATACACTTAGTGCAGGGGGAGTGTTTTAGGCAAAAACAAATTTTGGGATAAAAAATAAATAATTCAATTTCCCCCTTTTTAAATTATTATTATTAGTTTTTTTTTTTTAAATCGCTGTGTAGGGCCGAAGCTTTTTTTGATTAATGACAGTTATATTCAAGTGCACATACATATAAATAAGTACAAAACAATTGCCAGATATTTAAATACAAATATACCTCTTCCAGAAGCGGTCAAATTTAGTGGTTCATCTTTTTCTTCTTCCTGAACGGCGCCAGATTTATAGATCGGGGTCAAACTTTTAACCCAGAAACATCAACGGTAAATTTACTAGCATCCACTCAACAAATTCAACTTCTAAGGTAACATTTTTACAATGCCTCTTATCCAATCATCTATAGGGTGTTTACAAAGTCCCGTTACCCCCTCCACAGAACCTTATAAATTAATATAATGAACACATAAAAGGTATAAATGCAAACTATGAATTCACGAAACTTTTGTAGTCATGAAAACCAAAGTATTAACATGAATATATGTATGTATATACTACAGTACATTTCTCGATGTGCGAAGTGATTTTGCGATTTCTTGTTTTCGGGTCTCATAGTCACTTGACGGAGGCAATTCCACGGGTGGGGTTTCCACAAATCTCAGGGGATTGTGAGTTGGACAGGCGAGTATGACAGGCCATTTTGAAATCTCTCCGGAGTGCCAAAGTAGCTGCGTGAAAGGGAATATTAAATGATCCCCAATCCCAGAATCGGCTTACCACCCACATGCTGTTCTTTGTGGGTGTGGGGAAGTTTTTTTAGGCCTCCACAAAAAAAATATACCGGGCAACACCAGGTATCCCTGCTCGTATATTATAAAAACACCAGAGAGATTTTTGGCCCCTTTCCCTTATTTGTATCAAAATCCTTAATTCCTTCCTTCTCCCAACCTCACTTTGCTCTTTATGTACAAAGTATGTAGATAGCCTTTGTCTTAACTTGATGTTGAATGAAACATAATGTCCCTTCACGTGAAATTCAATTACAAAATCCAAGTTATTAATTAATTTATTTATTTTCTTGTCATTCTGATTAAAATATACCTTTCCATGATGAACAAATGGCCTTATGATGTCAGACTGTCTGATTCCAATTCAAAGTGCAAGTGGATAAGAATAGCACTCCTTCAATTTGTTGTGACGATAACGAGGAATTCAGATTCGAGATTTTAAACACTTTCTCTCCTCCAAACATCGCAGCCACAAACACTTAAGACCGACAGATTGCCAAAAGAGTGCAACATCATTATCCCCATGCTTTTTGAAAAAAAAAAAAAACGGGTGGGGGTGGTGCTGGGAGAGGGGGCGGGGGGAGGTTGGTACCTTTACAGGTGCCTCTCGTGAGCTCAAACATCTAAAATATCAGTTCCGTCTGTCTGTCAGCGTGACGGATGGTCAGACTATCTCCTCCGAAACAGTTGGGCAGAAATTCACCAAACTTGGTCATTATGATCACCACATGGCACGAAAGTACAAGGGCAGTATGATTTTTCCGCCACCCCATAAAATACCAAAAAATGCAATGACAGGCACATCTTAAAAACGTTTTTTAATTTAACTTTGTGTATGCAATCGGCAGCAGGGGGACGCATGAAATATGTAACAATGTTTTTGGAATTTAACCCTGGTTCACGCCCCAGGGGGTTGCAACTGAGGGTCACGGGTGAAAATGGATAACCCCCACCCCCCAAAGCCTCCTTCTTTCAAATTTCCAACTTTTCCTTCTTGAGAGTTTCCTTCTGCATCCATCTTGTAAATCAAATGCATCCTCCCCTGCTCCTCATTCCTCCCCACATCCATTGTTTTGTCCAAGTCTTCCTATATTTTGTCCTTCAACTCAGCAGTTAGCGTTTCGCCCCTCTCTGTATTGTTCCTTTTTTCCAGTTACATCCTGATCCGCTCTTCCACGAGCCTCGATTCTGTACAAAAAAACAGGAGAATTGTTATCCTTTTTGACATTAAAAAAAATTTATCTTTTGGAAATTGTAAAAGATGACAAAAGTGTTTTAGAAACTGGTTTCAATTAGTCTTTTGATTTTTTTTTTAAAAAAAATTACAAATTTTTGTTGATTTCTTTTGGAATTTCATCTCAGAAAACTGTTTTTGACTGGTAATTCTTGGTAGTGTGTCTCAGAAGTGCTTTGGCCCAGAACCTCCATAATCACACTACTTTTGAGAATTGGACTGATTTAAATTGTCTGTTGGATGTATGAATCATCACTTTGTTTGCTCTTTTATATGTTGGCGTGGTAGCCACGTGCTTCTTCGTTGTTATCTGTTGCAATCTCAGGAAGAAAAAAAAAATCAACTTGGCTCCATGTTTTTAAACATTATTTACTTTTGGCAAATAAAACTGTTCTGCCTTGTTTTTATGGTTGATCAACTTCACTACAACCATGAAGGTCGAGCTTTTTGCGGTTCATTCCCTTTGCTGTTTTTTATTTTTATTTTTTTTGAATACGGTTTTGATGGTGTTGTCCTGTGAATTGTTTGGGTTTGTCTGAGGATGGACTTGTTGATACTCCATCCACAACCAGGAAGAGGATTAACTATTCTCCATAATCTGTGCAAAACTTGGTGGTGTGATGCTTGGAGCATCCAATGCGAGTGGGAGATCGGTGGTTCAAGCCCTGGCCGAGTCATACAAAAGACATTTTGAAAACAGTACGTGCTGCTTCCTTGCTTGGCATTCAGCATTTTAAAAGTTTAAGAGCACGGCCATTCCCCAGAGGTTGGTATCCATGGGGGAGGAGGAAAATAGGACCATACTCTGTGCAGAGCGTTGGTGCTGCTGAAGCAGTCTCCTTGGCTATTGGACACAATCTTGGACGGGTCGCCACTCCGACACAGGATACCAGCATGTTGGCACTCATTTTGCCGACCTTGGAAGGATGACAGGCTGAGTTAACCACACCTAGTATTCAACAGCTGAGTGGGATTTGATCTCAGGATCTAAGGATACAAAGCCCACCACCCGAACCATGAAGCCAACACCAGGCATGGGGGGGGGGGGTGGGGGAAGAAAAGTCCTCCTTAAGAAATGCCCCGCTGAGTGCAGTGAGAAAGGCGGTGCCATTTGTTGTGATGTCGCTGGGACCCAGAGTGCCCCGAGAAGTGCCCCCAAGTTGGTGGCTGTGTCTGTCTCATCTAACAGTCCTTTGTTGAGGTGTGTGTGTGTGTGTGTGTGTGTGTGTGTGTGTGTGTGTGTGTGTGTGTGTGTGTGTGTGTGTGTGTGTGTGTGTGTGTGTGTGTGTGTGTACGTGTGTGCGCGCGTGTCAGCTTCACCACAAGCTTTAGGTCCTGTTAAAAAATTTTATTTTTGTGATTTCACCTGTGAAACTAAATATGCATAGTTTGCGGCTCGTCATTGGTTCCGATGTGGCATTAACTCACCTTGCTTGCGACCCACATGCTGTTCTACCAACTGTCTAGGCTCCCGTGTCTTTCCACGACGTCACACCGAGGGGTCGCATCCTCAATCGCTTGTGCTCAGATCTATTCACAGTGGATGATGCTCTGCCCTTCATCTTGAACATTTTCCTGGCCCAGTTGTACGGGCTGCTGGGCTCTGTAATCATCATGTGCATCGGTCTGCCTTGGATGACCCTTGTTCTGCTTCCGCTGGCCGGGGCCTACTTGTACACACAGCGGTTGTACCGCTTTGCCTCTCGTGAGCTCAAACGTCTGTGCAGCGTTACACTCTCTCCTCTCTTCTCGCACTTCTCCGAGTCGATCATGGGCTTGGCTGTTATTCGTGCCACAAGAGCACAATGGCGGTGAGTGATCTGCTAGGATTGTGACCGAGTAGGAATCAGGAGTTAATGACCTTCCCCGCAAGGGGCAACAAATTTAGGCCTTCGAACTAGACTGAATAAATGTAAAAGACGTTTTGAAGGTGATTGTTTTATAACCGGAGAACATCTTGAGCAGTGAAACTGGCGTTTGAATGTCTGAACTGTTTTAATCTCCACAACATTCTGAGCGCAATAAGGGTGGCGGGTTTCTGTTCATTTTTTTTTTTTAACTTGACCTAATTGTAAGAAATAAATTCAAAAACCACAGGTTCAAGGAGGAGAATGAGAGCCTGCTGGAAGTGAATCAGCGGTGCCGATTCGCTGCGTTGGCAGCTACCCAATGGTTAGACATAAGGCTCCAAATGATTGGAGTTTCTATGTTAACGGCGGTATCTGTTCTGGCCATCGTGCAGCATCAAGTCCACGTCGCAAATCCAGGTGAAGCTCGGGGACGTGTTGGGTTGGTAATTTTTTTTATTGAAATCACAAACGGGGTTCGACATTGTATGAAAGCATATTTGTATTTCATGATGAAGCTTTGACACATTTACAATTTGGTTTGATAAAATGTGTTTCTGAAGCTTTATAATTGTTGTTCCATATTCTAGCTTTGTCGTCTTTTTATTTTTTTCATACAAAGACCAGATTAATGGAAGAGCAACAAGTCTGAGGGAGTGGCATTGCACGGACAGGAGGACAACAAAGGTTGTAATGATGTGATGAATGACTGAAGAGGGAAGGAAATAACATCTTGCAACAAGATGGGGAGAGGCAGATGGGGAGGGGGGGGGTTATAAAATACAGCTGGTTTTCCTGAGCATGAGAGCTTATTGATGTATCCAAGGAACAGGAACAGGCCCAAAATGCTTTCTTGGGGTGCGATCAGCCTCTACTGGGGGACGAGAGGATTCTGTTGAGTTTCAGTGACTTTGTGAGCGGAGGAAGTCGTCAACTGGGAAAGTTTATGAATTGCTGTCCTCCAAGAAGAAGGTGATGAGAAGAGGACAAGCGAGAACAGGATTTTACAATACACTGATACCACCTGGGCCCATCGCCGAGGTAGAGTCAGGCTGGCCAGAATTTTCTCCACCGTTTTGGGTCCTCCTGAATTACCGAGCTCATTCACACTGCGTTTCAAAATGTTCCTTTATAAGCTATAGATTGCTTGCTGTCCAAAAATAAATAAATATTGAATCTCATGTATCATGTTTATTTCCTTTCTACTCATGTCCTTGATACTGCAGCCGTACGATCAATTAAAAGATCCGATATGGGTCATCTATTTACGGGGGATGTTTAAATTATAAAAAGAAAGGACAACAGAGAAGAGGACGCAAAAGTGTCAGAATAGAAGAATGGGTAGGGAAGTTATTTATTGTGAATATATAGGATAAAAAGGGAGGGGAGGAAAGTTAATTACCTTAAAAAAATTTTATAGACTTTTTATGGCAAAGGATAAAGGTGATTATGGGTTCAGCTTCTTGCGTTCCTTTCCTTCCATGTGACCCCTATCCCCTCTCCCTGCACTACTAGGTCTCGTCGGCCTCTCGATCTCGTATGCACTGAGCATTACGTCGTTGCTTTCGGGCCTCGTGTCGAGCTTCACACAGACTGAGATGCAGATGGTGAGTGTGGAGCGTACGGAGGAGTACACCACCAAGATCCCCCAGGAACCCCACGGGGCCCTTGTTCAGGTCAGTGCAGCTCTGCAGTCTACAGCTCTGGTCGGTTAGTTAAAAAAAAGTTTTTGATATTTTGTGATATTTTCATTCGTGTATTTATTACTAGGAAATACCACCTGTTGCGAAGCTGACGGGAATATTAAAGTGGGGGGGGGGGGGCAGAAAGAAAGAAAGAAAGAGAGAGAGGAAAAAAAAGACATGCGGTGGAGCGTTAATTACAATTCATACTGTTTCATCAAAATCATTCTATAACAGGAAGATGGAAACAAACTGTTTGAAATCCATTTTTCTTCTGGTTGTACTATAAACATGGCCCAGAGACAAACACCGACTGGACACAAAACCCGTCGGACACATCCGGACCCAAGCGGTCTGGAGACAAACACCGACCGGAGCCAAGCTGGAGAGAGATAGAGATGCTGCTGCACTGCATTGTAAGGGAGTAGAGCAAGGATGGGACAAAGAGAGAGGTGTATGGGTAGGGGAGTTAGCAGAGAGAATGTTACGCTTCATGAAAACACACACACACACACACACACACACACACACACACACACACACACACACACACACACACACACACACACACACACACACACACACACACACACACCAGTGCTTGGCCTATATCTGCAATTCTTTGGGAATTGGCAGGTTAGAGACATTGTGATTACCGACGACAGTACTAACTGTGTACAACTGAAAAACCTTGTGTAGCTTTCACCGAAACACAGTTACATTCATACAGACGTTTCAGGGAGATGTTCACAAACTTCTTCATAAACGGCTTGGAAATCGGGTGTTATTTCACAACTCGCCCAGGGTGACGGGGCACGGAGCAATGTCGTCTGTGCACCAATGTTCTTAAAAAATGCCTAGCCAAGTGTGCTGGATAAATTGGGATATACTATGATCACCAGGTATATCACAGGATGCAGTTTGGAAGGACTGCTTAATGTGATCTCTTCCCCCTCACCCCCCCCTCCCCAAAAGGTAGCAATCTAACTAACCAGCTGTCTTATATGGGTTCAATCAGCAATGGGGTCTGCCTTCACTAAAAGTTGGACCTGGGATCCTGGATCAGGAGTAACAGTCAATGATGTCATAAAATATCGAAATTTTGTTCATGTGTAGAATCTGGTCACATGGAAGCCCTCTCAATGCTGATTACAGTAAACACGTTTACACGTCATGTTTTTGGCTGAGGGCATGGCTGTGCCGCTGATGTAGCGCCCACTGTAGGTTAGGGCAGGAATTTCTAGCGTTTAGGCCCGATTTCAAGCAGTTAATGCGTGCAGATTTTGATGCGGTCAATACACCTTTATTATGCATCGGATATGAAGCTTGTGGCCAAGTTTTATCATAATTCAGAGGAATCTGTGAGGGGGTAGAGCATCACCTGTGGACAGGTGATTCTCGTCCCGATTACAGGGGAATTCACGCATTGCGTTCATCCAAGCCCATCCCTCGGAGCACTGCAGTTCGAGCAGAGAGTGGTCGGTTCTTGACAGAGGAGTCTGAAGTGAAGGCCCGCTGGGCCGGTTACTTTGAGCGGTTGCACCAGGCTGATCCCCCAGCTGTCGAGTTGGACGTCAAGGGTGTTACAATCCCTGTTGCTGACCCTCGAATCAACTGTGGTCCACCTTCGCTTGTGGAAACACAGGCTGCGGTGAATCCGTTGAAACGGGGAAAAGCTCCAGGGATCTGTGGCATCCATGCTGAACTTCTCAAGGCTGGTGGAAATGCTGCACTCGTGTCGTTGCATGCAGTTTTGTGCTCTGCCTGGAACACAGGCATCATCCCAACTGACTGGAAGAGGGGCCTTGTTGTTCCTCTCTATAAAGGGAAGGGTGATCGCCAAGACTGCAACAACTACCGAGGGGTGACGCTTCTCTCAGTGCCGGGCAAGGTCTTTGCTCGGATATTTCTTGATAGGGTTCGCCACCATCTGCTTGAGCACCAGCGTCCAGAGCAGTCAGGCTTTACACCAAAAAGGTCAACGATTGACCGTATCCTTGCACTTCGTGTCCTCACCGAACGCAGACGAGAGTTTCGGCAGGGGCTGCTTGCAGCCTATGTTGATCTCTGTAAAGCGTTCGATTCAGTGAATCGGGATGTCCTCTGGAGGATTCTTGGTCTTCGTGGGGTGCCATCAAAAATGATCGATCTGATGTCTGAACTCTACTCTGATGCTGAGAGTGCTGTGAAGTGTGGTGGTACCATCTCTGACTTATTTCCAGTTGTTACTGGAGTTCGTCAGGGGTGTGTACAGGCCCCCACACTTTTCAGCACTTGTATGGACTGGATTTTAGGGAGGATGTCGGAGAGATCAAGCTGCGGTGCATCGTTTGGGAATGTCAAGATCTCGGACCTTGACTTTGCAGATGATGCAGTCATCTTTGCGTAGACTTTAGATATCCTTTTGGGGGCCCTCGAGGTGCTGAATGAGGAGTCGGAGCCGCTGGGATTACGGGTTTCTTGGGTCAAAACTACGATCCAGGCTTTCGGTGACATCTTGGATGCTGCTGTCCTGTCTGTGTCTTTGTGGTGAGGTTGTTGAGGTCGTGGAGAGATTCAATTACCTTGGCAGTGATATTCATGTCCCTGCTGGCTGTGAGTCAGAGGTCAATGGACGTCTGTGTCAGGCCTGGGGAGTCATGGATTCACTGGATCATGGGGTGTGGCGCCGGTACCTGTGCGGGAGGACGAAAGTCTGAGTCTTCAGGTCCTTGGTACTTCCAGTCTTGCTCTATGGATGCGAGACTTGGATTCTGACCAAGGATCTGAGACTGAGACTTAATTCCTTTGGTACCAGGTTTCTTCGGAGAATCCTTGGCTATCACTGGTCGGATTTTGTGCCCAACGAGCGGTTGCTGAGAGACTCGGATGAGATTTGTTACCTGCATAGTCCATGAGCGTCAGTTGCGGCTGTATGGACATGTGGCTCGTTTTCCTGACGCTGATCCTGCTCACCAGATTCTCTCAGCGAGGGAGTCTCATGAGTGGAGGAGGCCAGTGGGCCGACCACGTGCCTCGTGGTTGCAGCAGGTTGACCATCATCTCAAGGAGATGGGGATGGGCCTGGCATCTGCCTGGGGGATGGCCAGATGGAGGCCCCTGGAGTACTGGCGGAAAGTGGACGCAGCGACGTGCTGTTCTGGCACATGCTCCCATACCTGACCTTTATCATAATTGTGTGTTTGTTTCAAGTGATCACGACTGGTGTTTCAGGCTCACTGACTTGCACTACATGGCCAAAAGTATGCGGACACTCATAATTAATGGATTCAGCTATTTCATCACACCCATGAGACAGGTGTATAAAATCAAGCACACAGTCATGCAATCTCCATAGACAAACATTGGCTGGAGAATGGGCCGCAATGAAGAGCTCGGTGAGTTTCAACGTGGCACCGTCATAGGATGCCATCTTTCCAACAAGTCAGTTCATTAAATTTGTGCCCTGATAGAGCTGTCCAGGTCAACTGTAAGTGCTGTTATTGTAAAGTGGAAACGTCTCGGAGCAACAACAGCTCAGCCGCGAAGTGGTGGGCTACACAAGCTCACAGAACGGGACCACCAATTGCTGAAGCACACAGCGTGGAAAAATAGTCCGTCGTCGGTTGCAACATTCACAACTGAGTTTCAAACTGACTGGAAGCAGCGTCGGTACAAACACTGTTCATCGAGAGCTTCATGAAATGCATTTTCATGGCCGAGCAGCCGCACACAAGCCTAAGATCACCATGCGCAATGCCAAGCATCAGCCGGAGTGATTAATCACGCTTCACCATCTGGCATTCTGACGGATGAATCTGGGTTTGGCGGTTGCCAGAAGTATACCTGCCCAAAAGCATTGTGCCAACGGTAAAGTTTGGTGGAGGAGGAATAATGGTATGGGGCTGGTTTTCATGTTTCAGGCTCGGCCTCTTGGTTCCAGTAAAGGGAAATCTTAACACGACAGGACACAATGACATTCGAGATGATTCTGTGTTTCCAACTTTGTCAACAGTTTGGGAAAGGCCCTTTCCATTTTCAGCATGACAACACCCCCGTGCACAAAGTGAGGTCCATACAGAAATGGTATGTCGAGATCCGTGTGGACGAAATTAACTGGCCTGCACAGAGCCCTGATCTCAACCCCATCAAACACCTTTGGGATGAATTGGAACGCCGACTGCGAGTCAGACATAATTGCCCAACATCAGTGTCCGACCTCACTAATGCTCTTGTGGCTGAACGGAAGCAAATCCCCACAACAATGTTCCAACATCTGGTGGAAATCCTTCCCAGAAGAGTGGAGGCTGTTATCGCAACAAAGGGTGGGGGGGGGGGAACATCTCCATGTTAATGCCCATGATTTTGGAATGAGATGTTGGACGAGCAGGTGTCCACATACTTTGCCCATGAAGTACACCTACGGCCACTGTTCGATCGCATAAGCTCAATTGAATGAAGTCCAGGTGAGCTAAAAAGTGCTGATCTGGTGCTTTGCTCAGGGAGTGACATCTGGGAGTAGTTTAGGTGCGAAGTTTGTACGGGGTTGGAAATTCGGATATCCAATCTGGTGTTGCCTCGTGGACGTTAAATACTATATGGTATGTTTTAACGAGTAAGCAATTGTGTGTCAGCAATTCGAACTATAAAATGCTCCTTGGCCTAACTTGTAAAGCAACATCGCCTGTATTCCATTGGAGTGCCGGGGTTGATGTGGGATAGACATGATGTAACAATTTTTCTTTGTACAGTTTTTCCTTGCATCTCTTCCTCTTTCCTTACTGTAATCTTTAAAAAACAATGCTTCTCCCACTTTTCATATAGGTGGACCTTGGATGGCCTACTCGTGGATCTTTAGAGTTTTGTGACGTTTCTTTCCAATACCGCCCTGGTCTCCCTTACGCCCTGGCTGGGGTTTCGTTCTCTATCCGACCAAGGGAAAAGATTGGTATCGTCGGCAGGACAGGATCTGGGAAGTCGAGCCTCTTCCTGCTGCTCTTCCGCATCGTGGAGTCACAGATTGGAAGCATTTACATTGATGGAATGGATATTGCGACACTGGATGTGTCCGAGTTAAGGTTGGCTGTAATTGTGTAAAAGTTTAAAAGTTGGATGAAACAGATGCTTCTTGGACCCTGAAATCATTCGATAGAACTGTAATGCATACACCAAGCTGACCTTTAAAATGACTGATGTAACTTCCCATTGGAATCATTTATTTCATTATCTTGCCAAAACGATTTGTTATATGTTAGATATGTTAGTCAGCTTGTATGTTTTTTTTTTATTTTTTGTCTGTAATCACGTATAAAAAATTCTGCAGAGCACAGTTATCATCGGAAATTTTTGTAACTTCACATATCAGAGGCCTATAGAGGTCCCTTTCAGTGCACAAAATTTTGAAGGTCAAGGTCAAAGGTCAAGGTCACTTTGGTGCAAATCAGGGGAGTCGACGAAACCCTTATTTTTTGAGTAATGTTGATCGGATCGTCTTCAAACTTCATGGGAATATAGTTTATGGTCTGGCGCTCAGCTGATTAATTTTTGGTGGCGATTGGCCTTGACCTTCATATGTTGTTTTTTTTTTTTTTGGTCTGTAATCACGTATAAATCACTTTGCAGAGCACAGTTATCATTGGAAATTTTTGTAACTTCGCATATCAGAGGCCTATAGAGGTCCCTTTCAGCACATAAAATTTTGAAGATCAAGGTCAAAGGTCAAGGTCACTTTCTCGCAAATCAGGGGAGTCGACGAAACCCTTATTTTTTGAGTAATTTTGATCGGATCGTCTTCAAACTTCATGGGAATATAGTTCATGGTCTGGCGCTCAGCTGATTAATTTTTAGTGGCGATTGGCCTTGACCTTCATGGTTAGCGCCTCAGGTCAAACATATTTGACCCCAAGGTCAAATTTTCAAGTTTTAGGAACCATATCGTGTAGTACCTCAAATTGAACATCTCGATGAGTGCTTTCTCGATATGTCAAGCTTGAGACATTATGACGTCATTTGGTGATGTTATGAGGCAAAAGCATATTTTTCATGGTTACTCTGTAGAACGATTCTCATCGGAATCTCTCGTAGGCAGATATTCCTCAAGGAGTCGCTCCTGGTGGATAGCAGCTCTGTTCACCTCAGTGTGACCTTAAAGAAGTCACACGTGGTCACCTTTTGGCAAGATACGGGTCACCCTGCAGGTGGCATTGTTTTTTTTTATTTTTTGTCTCCACAAGTTTACCAAATTCATTGTTGTGTTCATACGAGTAGCATGGTTATAAAGCAACAGGAGGCATAAAGTGATGCAAGCTAACGGCCTGGTATAATAAATATTGTATGTGAAACAATAAGGGAGGGCGATAAGTCTACATGTCAAGGCTCGCAAAAGTGAGCTTAAAAATCTTTAATCCCAAACCAATGATGCAACCAGCAGCCAGAGGCAGCACATGATGGGAACTCAGAGCCAAAGCTCTCAGCTCCTTGTACCACTCACCACAAAATGGTGGTGCAACATTGGGGGGCAGAGGTTGGATTTGTCCAAAAAGAGGGCAAAATATAGCTATTTTAAATTGTGCATTACTCCATGAATATCTGGATTGAATTTACTTTAATCCAGACATTCATGTTGATTTAAAAAATTACTGGAAGGGACAACAGTGACTGGTTATTTTCATTTCACTTTTCTTTCTGCAATATAGTTAATCGGCAGCTTTTCAAACTCAGAGTGGGACGCGGCTGCCGTAAACAGGAGACCGATACCACGGTTCTTTGTACGTTTTTCTACAGATCACACCTGGCAATCATCCCTCAAGACTCCTTTCTATTTAAGGACACGTTCCGCAGTAACCTTGACCCTGCAGGAATATGCTCTGATGACGAACTATGGGCAGCCTTGCACAAGTGTCACTTGGCCGACATTGTGGAAAATCTCGGTAAGTGCACCCAGCATGGTGTTTAACTAGTCAAAAACCTTGTTTGGTCTTTGGTTTATTTTTGAGCAAGAAAACAACATTTAAAACAAGAAAGATGTCGTGAATAGCACAAAACTTGCAAAATCCTAAAAAAAAAGAATTGGTGGTTGAATTGAATGACCAAATATGCAAATCGCCTTCAAATTCCAAGTCGATCGGATGAAAATTGACAATTTTAGAAATCTGGCCGAGGTTGACCTCAATTGGTGGTTGAATTCGTGACCTGACATGCAAATCCTGTTCAAATTTAGTTAAATTGGATGAAAATTGAGGATTTTAGAAATACCTCCGAAGTTGTTGACCTTGGGCCGATGTTGACATTTTGGTCAATGTTGATCTCAAAAATAATTGTCTCGTTGACTTCAGTAACCTGAAATATAACTCAACTTCAAATTTCAAGTCAATCAGATGAAAATTGAGGATTTCAGAAATCTCACTTAAGTTGTTGACCTTTGACCTATGATGACCTTTTGACCTCAAACAATGGGCTTCTTCCTTTTGACAAACTCTACCATGAAGATCAGTTTAAAATTGTGACCTGTAGGTGATAGATAGACAGAATAATGTGCAACACCAACCAATACACTTGAAAAATCTTTGCTTTTCGCAAGTGAAAAAAAAAAATCCGAGTACACTCATTTACTCGTGGCAGGAAGGGTCATGTCATTATCCTCTGGGGTATACAGATGACAGTGGATCTAGTCTAGGGTCCGTTCGTTTGTGGGATACGTGATAGGCATATATTATGCCTCAATGTCGGGTTTCCTCCCTTTCGGTTTCATGTTAAACAGCAGTAGGGACTGTTTAAAAAAGGTAATCGTGTGTTTGTGGTTTATATATTTATTTTTTACTTCTGGTAGGGGTGCTCCATGAAACGCCATGGTAAGCTGCTTATATACATGTTAACACTGCCTTTATCCAAGGAGGATAAATGCCTTGGGGGGGGGGGCGGTAATCAAGTCGCTATAACCTTCATTGTATGACCCTTCATCATCCTGTCAAGTTTGGTTGAGATTCAATAAGTAACGACTATCATGACCAAGAAGACCAAATTGTGTATTTTGGGATGTTGCCTCTGTTACCTTCGGAGGCTTTTTAAAAGAAAAAGTTTTGAATCCATTGAGCAAGAGTTGAGTAACATGCCAGTTTACATAGTAAGAGTTAAAGCTATGTTGCGTGCTGTGCAGGGGGTCTGGATACCATGTTGGCCGAGAGGGGACAAGACCTGTCTATGGGGCAGAGACAGCTGGTGTGCCTGGCTCGGGCTCTGCTCAGGAACACAAAGGTATCAAGAGAGCATGCTGTTGGCTCATTGATATTGGGATTGGAGAGAGGGAGAGAAGGGGCAGGCAGTGATTAAACAATCAAGCCAGAAAAGGTTCAGGGAAAGCCTTTTTTTGGAAAAAATGGTGATGACTAACCGATTCGGTCACTCCCTCACTACATCTGATTCTTGAAACACCGTTGGATTTCTTCCCTTAAAGATGTCTGGTATCTTGTCATGCAAATGGGAACAGATCATTGTTTGTTAAACTTCTGAATTAGTGTTTAATGCTTCTCTCTCACACACACACAATGTTATT
The DNA here is from genome assembly GCF_056783735.1 of Eptatretus burgeri. NCBI lineage: Eukaryota > Metazoa > Chordata > Myxini > Myxiniformes > Myxinidae > Eptatretus > Eptatretus burgeri. The sequence continues at coordinate 52,652,584 of NC_140975.1, read as the reverse complement.
CACTCCTCCTCTATCAGATTCTGTGCATTGATGAAGCAACTGCCAGCATGGATCACAACACCGATCGACTGCTTCAGGACACCATCAGAAGGGAATTTTATGACAGCACAGTGCTTACCATCGCTCACAGGTACCCTTTTATTAACCTCCGCCATCTTCGAAGATGGATGGAGGTTACTGTTTTCACCCCTTTGTTAACAGTATTACGGAAAAACTCCTCGACGGATTTCGACGAAACTTGGTGGGGGGGGGGGTGAGGTATGGTCCAAGGATCATGCCATTAAATTTTGGACTTGGTCCAAAGTTCAATATGGCCACTATGGCAGCCATTTTGAAAAAAAAATTGAATTTTTGTTTTTGCATTTCTACGTTTTAAGTGATTTCCAACCCAAAAAAAAAAATTGTTAGAGAAAAAAAAATTTTGCAACTTTTTTTTTCAAAAAAATTTCCTTATATTTGAATTTTTTTTTGCATTTCTACATGTTTTAAGTGATTTCCAACCCCCCCCCCCCAAAAAATTCTTCTTCCTCTTTCAGCTTGCTCCCGTTAGGGGTCGCCACAGCGGACCAACCGTCTCCATTTCGCTCTATCCTCCACATCTTCCATTGACACTCCAACCACCCGCATGTCCGCCCTCACCGCATCATGAACCTCTTCTTTGGCCTTCCTCTTCTCCTCCTGCCTGGCAGCTCCATCTTCAACATCCTTCTCCCGATATACTCCGTTTCCCTCCTGTGCACATGTCCAAACCATCTCAATCTCGCCTCTCTCACTTTGTCTCCAAACCGTCCTACCTGCGCTGTCCCTCTAATATACTCATTTCTTATCCTATCCATCCTCGTCACTCCCAACGAGAATCGCAGCATCTTTAACTCTGCCACCTCCAGCTCTGCTTCCTGTCTTTTTGTTAGCGCCACCGCTTCCAAACCATACAACATAGCTGGTCTCACGACAGTCTTGTATACTTTCCCCTTCACTCTTGCAGCTACCCTTCTGTCACAAATCACTCCTGCAACTCTTCTCCACCCACTCCATTCTGCCTGCACTCTCTTTTTCACTTCTCTCCCACACTCTCCGTTACTTTGGACAGTTGATCCCAAGTATTTAAACCAATCCACCTTCCCCACCTCAACTCCTTGCAACCGCACCATACCACCACCCTCCCTCTCATTTACGCACATGTACTCCGTCTTACTCCTACTGACTAACATTCCCCTTCTCTCCAGTGCGTACCTCCACCTCTCAAGGCTCGATTCAGCCTGCTCCTCACTCTCCCAACAGATCATGATGTCATCCGCAAACATCATAGTCCATGGAGACTCCAGTCTGATCTCGTCCGTCAACCTGTCCATCACCATTGCAAACAGGAAAGGGCTCAGAGTCGATCCTTGGTGCAATCCCACTTTAACCTTAAACCAGTCCGTCATTCCTACCGCACACCTCACCGCTGTCACACTGTCCTCATACATATCCTGCACGATCCTCACATACTTCTCCAACACTCCCGACCTCCTCATACAATACCACAACTCCTCTCTTGGCACCCTATCATAAGCTTTCTCTAAATCCACAAACACACAATGTAACTCTTTCTGGCCTTCCCTATACTTCTCCATCAACATTCTCAAAGCAAACATCGCATCAGTGGTGCTCTTTCCTGGCATAAACCCATATTGCTGCTCACAGATCGTCACCTCTCCTCTCAACCGAGCTTCCACTACTCTTTCCCACAACTTCATGGTGTGGCTTAACAACTTTATCCCTCTGTAATTTCCACAGCTCTGCACATCACCCTTATTCTTGAAAATCGGAACCAGCACACTTAATCTCCACTCCTCCGGCATCCTCTCACTTTCCAAGACTTTATTAAACAATCTGGTTAACAACCCCACTGCCATCTCTCCTAAGCACTTCCATGCCTCCACTGGTATACCATCTGGGCCAACCGCCTTTCCACTTTTCATCTTCTTCATAGCAGTCCTCACTTCATCCTTACTGATCCACCCCACTTCCAGATTCACTATCTCCACCTCTTCCAACCTTCTCTCTCTCTCATTTTCTTCATTCATCAGCTCCTCAAAGTACTCCATCCACCTTCTCAACACACTCTCCTCGCTCGTCAGCACATTCCCATTTGCGTCCTTTATCACCCTAACCTGCAGCACATCCTTCCCAGCTCGGTCCCTCTGTCTTGCCAATCGGTATAAATCCTTTTCCCCTTCTTTTGTATCCAACTTCTCATACAGCTCGTCATATGCCTTTTCCTTGGCCTTTGCCACCTCTCTTTTTGCTTTCCGACGCCACTCCTTGTCCTCCTGCCGACTTTCTTCGTCTCTCTGACTATCCCACTTCTTTTTCGCCAACCCCTTCTTCCTTATACTTTCCTGTACTTCCTCATTCCACCACCAACTCTCCTTATCTTCCTTCCTCTGTCCAGATGTCACACCAAGTACCTTCCTAGCTATCTCCCTCACAACTTCTGCTGTCGTTGCCCAATCATCCCACCCATCTTTACCACCATCCAACGCCTGTCTCACCTCCTCCCTAAATTTCACGCAACAGTCTTCCTCCTTCAGCTTCCACCATCTGGTCCTTGGTTCAGCCCTCACTCTCTTCCTCAACCTCACCTCTAAAGTCATCCTACAGACCACCAATCGATGCTGTCGAGCGACACTCTCCCCTGCCACAACCTTACAGTCACTAATCTCTTTCAGGTTGCATCTCCTACTTAAGATGTAATCCACCTGTGTGCACTTTCCTCCACTCTTGTATGTCACCCTGTGTTCCTCCTTCTTGAAATATGTGTTTACCACTGCCATTTCCATTCTTTTTGCAAACTCTACCACCATTTGCCCTTCCACATTTCTCTTGTTGAGACCGTACCTCCCCATCACCTCCTCATCCTCTTTATTTCCTTCCCCAACATGTCCATTGAAATCTGCTCCAATCACCACTCTTTCATCCTTGGATACACTCTCCACCACTTCATCTAACTCACTCCAGAAATCTTCTTTATATTCCATCTCACACCCCATATGTGGGGCATATGCACTGATGACATTCATCATCACCCCTTCAATTTCCAACTTCACACTCACTCGGTCAGACACCCTCCCCCCCCCAAAAAAAAATGTTCGAGAAAAAAAAAATTTGCAACTTTTTTCAAAAAAAATTTAGATTTTTTTTTTTGGCATTTCTACATGTGCATCGATCTAGTTTAGTTTATTCAATCGTGGTTCAGTAGAGTCTGATCTGTTTTGACCTACAATGAATAGGATATCAGGTTCACTGAAGTGATCCAGCACTATTGGCGGCAGAGGTTTTGCACTCTACCGAGTGCTCCCCCTCTAGTTTATATTTTGGAAAACACTTTGATGCTGGAAGAAAGAAATGAATAATGGGACCTCATCACTACCTTAGTGGGGCAACTTAGCTAAATATCGCATAACAATTGTGCATTTTGTGAGGAAAGCACCAAATTTGGCACACTAGTAGCCTATCATATTATTAACAGGTTTGGATATTGGGCCATCTCAAATTCAGCCGCTGATGGCTGTGGCAGCCATTTTCCACTGCCATCAAAATTTTTTAGATGGCCCAATATCCAAATCTGTTCATAATATGATAGGCTACTAGTGTGCCAAATTTGGTGCTTTCCTCACAAAATGCACAATTGTTATGCTAAGTTGCCCCACTACCTGTAGTTGTCCTTGAGCACTTGAAGACTGAGAGAAGCGAGCTACAAGTGTCATCTCATGCCTGCTCATGTCACTTTCTATCAAAACAGCAGGTGAAGAATAAGCAAACTGTGATCATTGTTCGCATCTCAACATTGAGCCATGGGTTCAGAATGGCACTCGGCAGAGTGCATACGTCCACCAGTTTGTGTTTTGTATCCCACCGATCGGCTGGATCTGGATCCAGACCAGAACCAAAATCTAATCGGCTTGTTCATGTCACCTACTTCACTCATCCTCCGAGTTCCGTCTGAATCTATCCTTAACTTCGAGATATCCTGTTCACAACCCGACAAACAAACAAAGGCATTGTGCAGTGCATGACACTTGCTAAATCCCAAAAACAAATTTGACCTGAAAAAATAACTTGCGGCTGAATTCGATGACCAAATATGCAAATACTCTTCAAATTTCAAGTCAATGGGATGAAAATTTGGGATTTTTAGAAACTTGATCTAAGCTGACCTTTTGACCTCAATGAATATGCTTCTTGCTTCTGACCAACTCTACAATTCAGTGAAGATCGGTTTAAAATTGTGACCTGAAGGTGATTGACACACAGAATCAGACCAGACCAAGCAATATTAAAAAAAAAAGATGAGTGAAGACAACCTCCAGTAACAAGAAACAAACCAATACCTGTGCTGCATGATACATTTAATCACATGACCATTTCATTTATCCCTTTACTTTACTCAACCCCACTTGGTGAAATCCATAAAATTAATTATTTTTTAATCGACTCGGAAACCAGTTTCTTTTTCACAGCATCACCCTCTGTGCGTTTGATTACAATGGTTCACCTCCTTGAAACGAGAAGGTACCACCCCACCCCGTTTTGGATCTGTGTGTTGCAGGGTGCACACATTGTGCTGCTGTGACCGGATCCTGGTGATGGGTGCCGGTCGAGTGCTTGCCTTTGCTCCACCGAGTGAGGTTTTGGACGACCCGGTCTTTCATGCACTTCCCCCAAAATGAATGACTCCTGACTTCAAGCAATATTTGGAACAGGGCCGGTTCTGGCCTTTAGTCTTACAAGTGTTGAAGGGAATGGGGGTGTGGTCTATAAAACCAGCAACATGTTTTTGATTTCTTCATTATTAGAGCAAAACAAAGCTGAAAATAAAATCTATCACAGGTGGAGTAAGACAGGTCAAACTGCCAGGGAGAGTCGAAGGTTGTCGTAATGGGCACGGTCCTGGAAAGCAAACAAGTTTGAGTTTAAATATTTGTCGATGAATAATTTATCAATGGCTGAACATCACAGACTCTCTCTCTCTCAAACTGGAGACAAATGGTTGCAGTCTTTTCACTAACAATCAGGTTTCCCTGTTGTTTTATCGAATCATGGTTGTGCTTTTACACAAGGTAAGAGTGACATGGTACCTGCTTGGATACAGAAGGCTTAACCTTCCCAAATGCTTCTTCAAAATGTTGTTTCCCAATGAAGACGTCACATGTGTTGTCAGCTGACCCTGTGGGAATGAGATTCTCGGCGTTTTACTGTTCCACTGGCTGGCACTGTCAAATGAGGAATCCACTACGAACACACAACTTGAATAAATGGATTGTGTAACAGTTGCTTTAATCACTGCTCATGCTGGCTTGAGTCTTCAAGAAATAAAAACCCAGAAGGTCCTTGGTTTATGAACAAATTCATTCGATGCTATTGCCCTCTATGAATACGAAGAATGGAAGTTGCATTCTGTATTAATGAAGCACAACACACCATTGGACTATAAACACTATGATGGTCTTTTATGCTCTACCTTCTTCCTCACCCTCCCTTCAAGCCACACATTTTTCTCTCGACAGCTATCAAAGCTCATGGAAGAGAAAAACACAGCAATACGTTAGTTATTGAAGTCCTTCTGCACTAACATCTCCCTATCCAGCCCCTCTGTTTCCATCTCAAGTCAGTCCCCGATAACATCCCCCTACCTTACAATTCCCACTTCTCCTCTCCTCCCCCCCCTCCCCAATATCAATCAATCCTATAAAGTTTCTACCAACTTCCTTCCTGTCAGTCACTGAATTAAGGAGGTGAATATCACGTGCGGAGGCAGTGGTGTATGGGATAACACCATGAACATGTTGTGCGCCATTTCATTACCTCCAAGTGTGCAACTCAGCTGCTGCCTCAGAACTGCAATCGCAGCTTCCCGTACCAGGGCCGCCAGGTCTGCCCCCCTGCACCCAGACAGTGACGAGTTCGGTGAAGATTTCAACCACTTCACCATCTTGCTTTGAGCACCGCACGGTCTCAGGCTCTTGTGAAATTCCAAAACCAAACGTAAAGCATTCTCAGTGCCCTTTGGTTCAGACTTCATGACTCTGTCTCGTTTTAAAGTTTGGGAAAGCAATGACATGATTGAGTCAAACTAGTGTAGTGTATGACAAAAGTCATGTTTTTACTGCTGTTCGAAACAAACAGAAATATACAATGAAAGAATGCACAGCAAGAGTTCGATGGAGTGTGAATGCTGAAACCATGTCTCTTAAGCTGGTTTTTTTTTTTTAATTCGATATTTCACTTCACCCTTCCCTTCCCCGAATCCTCTGAAGTTGTGATGGATGGGTGAAACATGTAAATCAGGATGAGGTTTCAACCAACAATTTTGGTAATGAATGGATTTTTATGTTTGCTTTGGGCATTCAGCCATTAAATTACACCTTAAAGTATTACATGATGATAACTTATTTAGGAATCTTATTTTCCTCATCCTCCTCCAACTTAAAGCATGCTCTTCCTCTTCCTCCTTGTAAACATAAAACATGCTCCTCCTCAAAACACGCTCCTCCTCAAAACACGCTCCTCCTCCTCCACCTAGTTGGAGAATTTTCTGGCAACCCTCGACCAATTTGGCAACTGGACTAGACAACATCAGCTCATGTGTCCTGAAAACTTGCTCTGCTGCTCTTGCACTTCCTACCCTATCAGTTGCCATAAGATCATCTTCCATCTGTGTGGGCATCAGCCAACATCACAGCATTGCATAAAAATGTACAAAAACAGAGCCCCTTAAACTACAGACCAATTAACTTACTCCTAATCATCAGCAAGGTCATGGAATCCATCATCACAGTTGACATAAAATCATTCCTCTAATCCAAAACCTCATCTCAGATCATCAATTCAGATTTAGACCTGGTCTGTACCTTGGACATGCTGCTTCGACTCTCCCAACAACGTATGGAGGCCCTCAATGTCAGACATGAGATCAGGGCCATCTCTCTGGACACATCTTGAGCTTCTGATTGTTTGGAGAGAAAGGGAGGATGCCAGACTATCTGACAATAGAATCCAAGGCCAACTCCACTCTTGGATTTCTGATTTCCTCCACTCTCAAAGCCAAAGTGTGGCTCCAAACGGAATCCTTTCTTCTCTCCGTCAAAGCTGGGGTGCCCTAAGGCCATGTTGTAGTCCTCATCCTATTCCTTATCTTCATCAATGATCTCTCTGACTCTCTGGAAAATCCTCTATCACTTTGATGACTCCACCCTCCATTGTGACATCCCTCATCCTTCTGACAGACAGACAGCAGCCTCTTCCCTCTCTTCAGACTGACAAAATCACAAACTGATCAAACACTTAAAAAAAAAAAAAAGTCTGTCTGTGTCTGTCTGTCTGTGTCTGTCTGTCTGTGTCTGTCTGTCTGTCTGTCTGTCTCTGTCTGTCTGTCTCTGTCTGTCTGTCTCTGTGTCTCTGTCTGTCTCTGTGTCTCTGTCTGTCTCTGTCTGTCTGTCTCTGTGTCTCTGTCTGTGTCTGTCTGTCTCTGTCTGTGTCTGTCTGTGTCTGTCTGTCTGTCTCTCTGTCTGTCTCTGTCTGTCTGTCTGTCTGTCTCTGTCTGTCTGTCTGTCTGTCTCTGTCTGTCCCACAAACCCCATCTATTTTCTCAACATCTCAAAGAAATTCACTCGTACTCCTGGGTCTCACTATCAGCCATGATTTCTCTTGGCCAAACCACATTTCAAAGTTGGCCTCCAGAGCCAGACGCCAACTGGGCATCCTCCGTCCTGCAAGTCATTCCATGCCACACCTGAATGCCACTTGATGGAATACTGCTCTCCCCTCTGGGCTGGTGCCCCTGCCTCACACCTTGCTCAGCTTGATACCATGGCCTTCAAGGCCATTGGAATCTCTCGTGATGAAGCCAAGTCAATGAGCCTATTATCACCACCTTCACAGACAGGTGGGTGGTTTCTGTCTTCCACCTCCTTTATGGTCTAGCATTCATGCCCTCACCCCCCCCCCCCAAGGCATATGCAGGATGGCATCCACCAGTAACCCCCTCCTCGTGATATTGCATAAATCCATGATCACTGCTCACCTACTCATTTGTTCCTTTTTTGTCCCTGCTCCCCCCCCCTACCTGTGGAACAAATTTCCACTCTTCAATCTCATTCTTCCCTCCAGGTCTTCAACACAGCTGTTAACCACAATCTCAGATCTTCCCCCATCCGAAACCAGGATCTTTTCTCCACCCATTAAAGCATTCCCAAATTTTACTTCTGTATCCCCTTGCATTCTCCCCTACCCCTCATTCTTACCCTCATCCCTTGTTGTCCATATCCGTTTATTTTTCTCCCTCCACCCTGTTATTAACATTTGCCCCTTCTCTCCCACAGTTCCTTTTGTTATGTTGCGTCCTGATCCGTTCTGTGTTCTAGCTTTTCCATGAGCCTCAACTACGTATACAAAAAAACAAAGGGAAGAAGAATGCCACAGTAAAGGACGATGTTAAATAAAGTTAGAACAGAGATAAATGCACAACACAATCATATATCCACTCACGTGAAACCCTCAGTGCGAATATCCTTCCCCAAGCTCTGCAAGTCCACATCCGGAAGCAATGGGGGCTTGGTTCCGGCCTTAAGAGACATGTTAAAGATCACATATACTCATGCTTGACCCTCAGTCCCTCTCCCATGATGATACCCTGTGATATCAGGAGATGGCCCACCTTTTGCAGAAATATGAATACTGAATTCCCTCATCACCAAGATTAAACCAGTTGATTACAAGAAAGAGAAAGAGAGAGAATTTTTTTTTAAAGCAACCTTTGTTAAAGTTTTCAAAATGGCAACCCGTTCATCAGGTCCTGGGAATCCAAGGTACAGCGTTCTGTCGAGGCGACCAGGCCGCATGACAGCAGGATCCAGGATATCTACAATCGCCGTCACGACAAGTCAGTGTGGTTTTTCAAAACCTATTTCAGTTATTATCAAAATGAAAGAAGTCAAACACAAGTAAAGATTTCTAAAAGTACGTCACTTGTTTCCATGTTCGGGACATTTACTTCACCAAATAAAAACACATGAGGATCAACGTTTCTGAGAACATCCAGAATAAACCAGGACAAGAACCTTAATCAATCAATGAAACCTTTACAACCGGTGATACAAAAAGTACAATATGTACAGGGTCCCCATTGCAATTGTTACCTGGTCTGTTGGTAGCTGCCATGACAAACACGTGGCGCCGATCCAGCAAACCGTCCATCTCTGTGAGCAACTGGTTCACCACACGGGCAGTTGAACCAGACTGGGATGGGGAATGGTTTGTACACGCAGATCAGTGCAAGCACATTGCTTTACATGAGTACCTCTAACTACCAACATCAACTTACTATTGTTACTTTGAATTTACGCTCTGGCACCTCATTCTTCCATGAGCCACGATTTTGTATAGTTGGGGGGGGGGAGGGGAGGCAGGGGGAAATCCTTTTTAATTTTATCTCCACACAGTCACTGTCAACAACACAGTAAGCAAGGTACAAAGAGTTCTGTCATTTTGTGTTCAGACTTTGCTATTGCGGTTCTGACTAATGATGTTACACCTCAAAGTACAAAGCTGTTAACAAAGTACAAAGTAACAGCTTGGGTTTGAATCCTGACCCAGCTAATAAATGGTCATCCTGATGTCTCACAGGCCGGGTATTTCATCAAAGTGTGTGCCGTCCCTCGGAAGGACATTAAACTAGGTGTCCCGTCTGCCAGTATAAGTTGGTGGATGTTAAAGATCCCACGGTGTCCTTTGTGAAGAGTAGTGAGCTATCGCTAGCACTGTGAACAAATTACAAATTCCTGCCAAAATCTACAAGGGGGCACTGCATTAGCTGCACAGCCACAGTCTCGGCAATAATAATGCAACTAGCAGCCACAGCTTGCTTACTAAATCAATGAATGAATCGGTAATGACTGAACGCCTCATTTTATTAACAGATTTAAAACGATCTTAAAAAGACATGAAAAAAAAATAATGAAATAAACCAACCTCATGCTCTGACCTTCGCGGACAAAGAGCGTCAACTTCATCAAAGAAGATGACGCATGGAGCAGAATTCCTGGCTCGCTGGAAAACTTGCCGAACAGCCCTCTCACTCTCACCAACATACTGCGAGATACAAACTCAGGTTAAACCTGATGTGGCACAAACAGTGGTGTGGTGGCACTGCTCGCACAAAAACTAAGGTACTCATTATGCATGCTTTAACAGAGATTCAGGTGGGAAAGTTACATCTAGAAAGTCTCACACGTGATGAAAGACTTTAGGAGCAGGTTGCACGAAGGTGGTTCAAAATTGACATGTACTTATTTCTATAAACTGCCATCCTGGAGTTTCACAGGCAGGGTGATTCATCAATGTGTGTGCAGTCTCTCGGATAGACGTTAAACTGGGCGTCCCGTTTGCCATCATGAGTTGGAAGATGT
>NC_140975.1:52489633-52639633 GCF_056783735.1 Eptatretus burgeri | reverse complement strand
CTCTTCTGCCGCCATTGAAGACTGCTAGGTCTTTGCTCGAATTGGCAACATTTTTTATTGGAGCCCTACCTTTGCCACCAAGGTTTTCCCACAGCCAGGAGGTCCAGCAAGCAACACTCCAGCTGGCTTGGATAGTCCCAGAGCCTGAAACAGTTTGGCATGTCGCACGGGAGCCTACAAAACAGATGCACATAAGCACGCACCACAGTTAGGTCCATTAGACTTGTATCACTCATTAGATACTAAAAATAAAACAGACACGGTGGTTTAATGGTTGGAGCATCCGCTCAGTCTGGGGGAGGCGGGGGGTTGGTTCAAACCCCGGCCAAGTGATAGCAAAGACTTCCCCCATAGAGCACGGACAATCCCCCATCGGTCGGCATCCATGGGGAGGAGGAAACATGCAGTGAGAAAAGCGGTGCCATTGTTGCGTCACTGGTACCCAGAGTATCCTGGGAAGTGATGGCACTTACCCCAAGCTCAGTGGCTGTGTCAAGTGTTTGTCTCATCAGTGTGTGTGTGTGTGTGTGTGTGTGTGTGTGTGTGTGTGTGTGTGTGTGTGTGTGTGTGTGTGTGTGTGTGTGTGTGTGTGTGTGTGTGCACGCGCGCTCGCTCCATTACGAGCCTTTGACCTTGTATTTAAAAATAATAAAAAATAAACTGATCAACTTTGGCTATAAAGAAGCAACTTTTAAAATCATTTTCCTAGTCCTGAGCATGACTGTTGATTTCCAGATGGTATTTGTAGGTTTGATAAACTTGCTGCATTTGGAAATTTTCACATTTCTCCATATTCGCAAAAACAATTTTAATGCCCTCAACGTTTTAATTTTTGCAAGCTGTCCAATTTATAGGGACTGTGCTCTATGACAATGTAGTTGGTGACAGCAACTACACATAGAGCAAGTCAGTTTATCTTGTTACCTCGTACATTGCCAGAACTGCATTACCGTTTAACATCTCAAAACTAGAAAACAGAGTTTGACATGAATGTGTCGATGGATGTGTTACATGTCAACCCATTGTTATGTTTGATCTCAATTAAAGGTCACATGATAAATTAAAGATCACATGAGAGTGCATGAGACAGAAAAGAGAGAAGGAGGAGGGAGACGACATCAGATGCTTCTAAACTTGAGTTGTTCTGCAAAATGATTAAAAGGGCACATTATCTTTGACCGTTTGAACCCATAATCAAATCAATTCATCTTTGTATTACAGTCCATACTTATGTTAAGTTTGGTTGCAATCCCTTCAGTGGTTCACAAGTTATCGTTTTAATAAAAAAATAAACCAATGTCACCCACAGGGTGACCCGTATCTTGCCAAAAGGTGACCACGTGTGACTTCTTTAAGGTCACACTGAGGTGAACAGAGCTGCTATCCACCAGGAGCGACTCCTTGAGGAATATCAGCCTACGAGAGATTCCGATGAGAATCGTTCTACAGAGTAACCATGAAAAATATGCTTTTGCCTCATAACGTCACCAAATGACGCCATAATGTCTCAAGCTTGACATATCTAGAAAGCACTCATCGAGGTGTTAAATTTGAGGTACTACACGATATGGTTCCTAAAACTTGAAAATTTGACCTTGGGGTCAAATATGTTTGACCTCAGGTGCTAACCATGAAGGTCAAGGCCAATCGCCATCAAAAATTAATCAGCTGAGCGCCAGACCATGAACTATATTCCCATGAAGTTTGAAGACGATCCGATCAAAATTACTCAAAAAATAAGGGTTTCGTCGACTCCCCTGATTTGCGCCAAAGTGACCTTGATCTTTGACCTTCAAAATTTTGTGCACTGAAAGGGACCTCTATAGGCCTCTGATATGCGAAGTTACAAAAATTTCTGATGATAACTGTGCTCTGCAGAATTTTTTTATTCGTGATTACAGACAAACAAACAAACAAAAAAACAAAAAAAAAAACATACAAGCTGACTAACATATCTTGCAAAACTTCGTTTTGGCAAGATAACAAACAAAAAAAAAAAAACCCCACAACAGACGGACGGGTGACCGGTAACCTTCAGCAGTGGAGGAGCAGAAATTGAGAACGCATAAATTATTTACCAGATTACGTTAACAACCTGCAGTCACGACAAGCTGATTGAAAGTCAAAAATAATTATACAGAGCAAATTGTAAACCCTTTCTTTTCTCTACAAGAGAGATCTACAGGTTGTCTCAATAAAATGTATGGACTTCATTAACAGAACTCACAAATATAATTTGCCGAGAATGCGTCGATGGATATGACTCTGTTCATGTTACATGTCAACCCACCGTTACGTCTGATCTCAATTAAAGGTCACATGCAAAACTAATGGCCACGTGAGAGAGAGTGAGAGGCAAAACTTCAGATGCTTCTAACTTGAATTATGATTTGCAAAATGACTATCAAAAAGGCACATGACCTTTGATCCATTGAACCCAAAACCGAATCGGTTCATCTTTGTATCACAGTCCATACTTGAGCCAAGTTTGGTTGAAATCCCTTCAGTAGTTCACAAGTTATTCAGTCGTTCACGCAGTTACGAAAATGTGCTACGCACGCATGGACAGCTGGAAAACACAATGCTTTCGGTGCCTTCGGCTGTGGAGGCATAAAATTATATAAATAGCAGAGAGAGAGATAGAGAGAGAGATAGAGATAGAGATAGAGATAGAGATAGAGATAGAGATAGAGATAGAGATAGAGATAGAGATAGAGATAGAGATAGAGATAGAGATAGAGATAGAGATAGAGATAGAGATAGAGATAGAGATAGAGATAGAGATAGAGATAGAGATAGAGATAGAGATAGAGATAGAGATAGAGATAGAGATAGAGATAGAGATAGAGATAGAGATAGAGATAGAGATAGAGATAGAGATAGAGATAGAGATAGAGATAGAGATAGAGATAGAGATAGAGATAGAGATAGAGATAGAGATAGAGATAGAGATAGAGATAGAGATAGAGATAGAGATAGAGATAGAGATAGAGATAGAGATAGAGATAGAGATAGAGATAGAGATAGAGATAGAGATAGAGATAGAGATAGAGATAGAGATAGAGATAGAGATAGAGATAGAGATAGAGATAGAGATAGAGATAGAGATAGAGATAGAGATAGAGATAGAGATAGAGATAGAGATAGAGATAGAGATAGAGATAGAGATAGAGATAGAGATAGAGATAGAGATAGAGATAGAGATAGAGATAGAGATAGAGATATAGAGATATAGAGATATAGAGATATAGAGATATAGAGATATAGAGATATAGAGATATAGAGATATAGAGATATAGAGATATAGAGATATAGAGATATAGAGAGAGATATAGAGATATAGAGATATAGAGATATAGAGATATAGAGATATAGAGATATAGAGATATAGAGATATAGAGATATAGAGATATAGAGATATAGAGATATAGAGATATAGAGATAGAGATAGATATATAGAGAGATAGAGAGATAGAGAGATAGAGAGATAGAGATAGAGAGATAGAGAGATAGAGAGATAGAGAGATAGAGATAGAGAGATAGAGAGATAGAGAGATAGAGATAGAGAGATAGAGAGATAGAGAGATAGAGATATAGAGATATAGAGATATAGAGATATAGAGATATAGAGATAGAGAGATAGAGATAGAGATAGAGACAGAGAGACAGAGAGACAGAGATAGAGAGATAGAGAGATACATAGATAGATAGAGGGATATAGAGATATAGAGATATAGATAGAGAGATATAGAGATATAGAGATATAGAGAGATAGAGATATAGAGAGATAGAGAGATAGAGAGATAGAGAGATAGAGAGATAGAGAGATAGAGAGATAGAGAGATAGAGAGATAGAGAGATAGAGAGATAGAGAGATAGAGAGATAGAGAGAGAGAGAGGTGATCTTGAGTGCTACCAGACGTACTTAACATATATTGTTAGCTTGTGATAGAATGATTGCACGTCATCAGTCAGCTGTTACCCATAAGGCAGTGCAGAACAAGAAGATAATGTATATATATATATATATATATATATATATATATATATATATATATATATATATATATATATATATATATATATATATATAGTACATTTTATTGAGGCAACCTTTATGTTATCTGAGGTCGGTAAACATCTCCTTACACAGTAAACTGAACATTTGTTTGTACAAAGGAACACAGGTACAGCAAGTCCTTACTAGAATGGCCAACGAAAGCTCATTCCGAACATAATCCAGGGCACCGATATCGTCCCAAGTTGTGTCGGGCACGGTTGCAAAGCCCTCACGCTTGGCTGACGGCTGCACGCGTGGCAAAGCAACTTGGAAGTCCATCAACTGCACACGCAGTCCATCGAGTGCGGATGGAGAGAGCGGTTGAGGAGCTCGCAGCCAGCACAGCGCTTTCTCCAACTCCCCACGCTTGAACAGACAGGCAGAGGGAATTGGAAATAAATGAATGCATTCCACACGAACAAACAATAATTTCAACATTTAAAAATTTTCCAATCGATCAAGGAGAAGGAAAAAAAAACAAAAACTTTTATATTCAACTTCGAGTGAATTGGTAGCGATGTAAAATAAAGGAATTTTGCTAATCGTTGGAACACGGCATGATTGTGGGAACTATTTGAACCTCAAACAGCAGGAAGACAATAAACAAAGCTCCTTTTATTAAAAAATTTTTTTTTTTTAAACAAAAACAGTTTTACCAGAAAACAAGTGCAGGATATAAATGGAAATTCCTGCAGAAGTTTCCAAATCTCAAATAACAAAGGGAACAAAAGTCTTCCCGACGGAGTATGGCCGGCAGTTCTGTTTGGCCACAGCAAGGATCTCCAAGGTCTTTGATCCAATGAAGTTGTTCATCAATTACACCTGGCACCAGTGGTTTTGGTCGTCGCACATTTATGTACGGTCATGACGGACAATGGAGGATTGCACAGAAATTGGCAGCAGGATATTTTGGCTTGAGGTTTCTCTATAAAGACCCTGTCACACCTTGACGTTTTAGCCAGCAATGGCAACGTATAAAAATGTATGTAAAACGTTGGTGTACGCTGAAGTTTTGAGGTTTTTTTTTTAAGTTTTGGTCGTATTCATAACGTGTTGGTCGTATGCATAACATATTAGTAACGGGCACAGAACTTTTCGTTGTGTTATAGATAACATATACCAACGAATGCTTCGCCTGTTGTCGGCGTTCACAACCTATGCCCAACGATAGTTTAACTTAGGCATAGCGCGCTGCACATATCGCCGACGAACTCGTGGCGTTCTGTATTAAAAACCTGCCGCACGCCGATTTAAATCATAACCGCCTGAAAATTGGAAGTGCCAACATCGCAGTCACACCTAGACGATTTAGCCAGCGTATGCCGACCTATGAAAAATGTGTGTAAAACGCTGGGACATGTCAAATACGGTATGGGTAAGTTGTGTATACGTTAGGAGCACGCTGAAAAACGAGGAAGTACGCTGTCATATTACGTGGTACGTCTAGTACGTCGTGAAATTTCAAGCATGCTGAAAATTTTACGACGTACTCGACGTATGGCTCACAAGTTCCGCATACGCCGGCATAAGTTCTCGGCACGCTCCGCGATCGTTGTCACACGTCGGACACACGTTACTTGTAAGTTACTCATAAGTTGAAACACGTCGAGGTAATGTTAAGCATACCCGAAACTTAATTTTAACCTATGAGTAGCGTGCTTTGAACCTATGAGTAACGTATCTCAAATGCACATTGTCGTATGTAGACGAATTTGATTGACGTCTTCCGGACGACCACAGAACTTACTGAACGTGTTTCTAACTTACATCTACCGTATAATGGCGTATTGGCAGCGTTTAGGGGAATTGGTATCTACAAATGGGCTTCACAAGAGGAACCCGTCAGTGTTCCAGACTCCATGTTGAGTAGATGTCAATGTCAGTAGTATCAGTAGTAGTAGCAGTCGTAGTAGGTGAGCATGTCAGTAGTAGTAGTAGTAGTAGTAGTATTGGTAGTAGTGGTAGGTCCATGTCAGTAGTAGTAGGTGAGCGTGATGGGGAGGGTGTGGGTGATGATGGATCCTCGTTGCGTCAACGAATAGGAGACTACTTTGCACCATTGTTCGATGTTCTTTTCAGCTATTTTTTTTTTTCTCATTCCCACGATGAACTATTTTTTGTTTCAGTTTTTAAAGTATTCAAAACGACTTGGACAAATGCATAATGTACTAGTAATGAACACAGAACGCTTCGATAACTTATACATAAGTTATACCAAAGATTGATTAGTGTGTTTTAGGCGTCCACAATCTATGCCCAACGATAGTCTAACGTATGCATAACGTGGCAGCGTATCGTCGACGATTACATGAGGTTTTCTATTCATAGGCTGCAACTTCACTTTTAATAAATGGCTGTCACTCGCCTATTGTTTTTGGACGCTGGTGCTCGGCAATTGAAATAGTTTTCATTGAACGAGTTAAATCGCTTCCACTGGACTATTGAAATGATTTAATAATAATGCTTGGTTATCCTTGGACCCACTCTGGCTAGCAGCTCGTCGAACATCGCTGGGGGCATTCGCAGGAAGTTGATGAAGGATGCATGGTCCTCGTTCCGGAGTTCCACCATGTGCTGGTCATATATGCCGTAATGGCGTCACCTCCCGATCCATGGTCCCACCCAGTTCCTTCTCCCTCGTTCACGTCTTCTTCTCCCGGCTCTATTGGCACGCAACTGGTACAGTGTCAACTCGATGAGGTCATGTTGATGTTCGAGGACAGGTAGGTATTGTCGTCTCAGCGTTGCCGTATCCTCCATCTCTCGGAATGACATGGACATGTACTCACCACGAAGTCTAAAAAAAACAGACGGGTTCCTCCTGCGAAGCCCCTTTGTATATACCAATTCCCCTAATCGCTGCCAATACGCCATTATACGGTATCTAAGTTAGAAACGCGTTCAGTAAGTTCTGTTGTCGTCCTGAAGACGTCAAATACGTCTTCGTCTTTTTCAAGTAACGTGTTGCGAAGTGTGAACAACGTCCGTGTAGCGTGCTTACAAAACGTTACTCATAGGTTAGAAATAAGTTTCGGGTACGCTAAACATTACCTCGACGTGTTTCAACTTATGAGTAACTTACAAGTAGCATGTGTCGACGTGTGTCAACGATCGCATAACGTGCCTACAACTTATGGCCAGCATAGCGGAACGTGCGAGTCATACGCCGGCATACGTCGTAAAATTTCAAGCATGCAAAAATTTGAGGACAACCCAAAAGTACAACGTTTAAAGCCAGCGTACTACGACTTATGGCAGTGTTTTTCAGCATTGTCTTAACGTATACAAAACGTACCCATAACGTATTTGATACGTGCCAGCGTTTCATCATTTTTTTTTTCAATCATCATTTTTCATTCTTTTCAAAAAAACAAATTTTTCATCAATCGCCATACGCTGGCTAAATCGTCAAGGTGTGACAGCGGCTTAAGCGATGCTTTTAATCACGAGCCCGGAAATTATTTTGATTGTTCATTGTATTTTAAACCCCCAAAACAGGAGGATAATTTCTGGTACAACGCACTTCCATTCCTTACTGAAGCTGGATGCTGATAAAAGAACGTTCATTTGAACAGTTGTCAAAGCAACCACATCATCATATTTTTTCCCCTCCGAGTTTTCGTTCATAAAACCATTGTATTTAAAACTGATTTTTAACAAGCTATGAAAGATTCATTGCATGCACTACTCACCTACAAGCTGTCTAGCCTGGGTTGGAATTCCGACCCAGCTCCAATCTGTCATCCCAGTATTTCACAGGCACGGTGATTCATCAATGTTATGTGTCGTCCCTCAGATGGACGTCAAACGTGTGTCCCAACAGCCAGCATTCATCGGTGCACGTTAAATATCCCACGGTGTCCTTGAAGAACAAGCGAGCTATCGCCGGCATTGTGAACAAATTCGAAATTCCTGCCCTAACCAGCAGAGGGCATCAGTGGCACAGCCACACCCTCAGCCAACGATGCTACCCCGCAGCCTTATGCTGCATATGAACAAAGACGACGATTTCATGTACTCGGTTGTATTGAGTTGTAAAGCAATGTGATATTTATAATACGATCACGAATTGCGCATATCCATTGCAAGGGAAAATTTAGTGCTGCCAATGACAATCTGTAGAATAAATAAGCATCCCTGAAGATACTTTGGAGATATTTTCCATCCCTATATAAGCAAATAGGATAGCCATCTTATTGATGTCACCGAAATGACGTACTGAATTACTTGCCTTTGAAACACAATGTCAACTTTTAATCTGATAGCATTCCCTTGGAAACGCAAGCCAGATATGATAACTCCGATCAACCCATCTTCTTCTTCTTCTTGCACATGGTGGCTTGGTTGCCAGGTAGCTATCATTTTGTTGGGGCGTGACTATGCCGCTGATGCTGTGCCCCTATACCAGTACACTGGTGCTCATTTCACCAACCTCAGAAGGATGACAGGCTGAGTGAACGCCACCTGGTGTTAGTTCGGTGGCAAACGGGGCTAAAACTCAGGACTCTAAGATCCTAAGCCAGCCACCCTAACCACTAAGCAAACACCAGGCTTAATGCATCTCAAAGAGCCCAAAGGCAATTGAGAGTCAACCAGAAAATGTTATGGGCGGAGCCACGCCAAAAAACGTGTTTTTAGGGGTTAGCCGATTTCAATTTGCATATTCTCCTAGGGGTTTTGTCGAATCTGGCAGGGATTTCGGTATTTGGTTAGCCCAATGGCACCTGCATAGCCCCACGGAGCTCGATTTTTCATTTTCGTCCCAAGGTCAAGGTCACAAGGTCACGAACTTAGAAAATTGCGATTTTGCCATAAAAATCCATCTTCTCCGAGGGGTTTGTCGAATCTGGCAGTGGTTTCGGTATTTGGTTAGCCCAATGGCACCTGCATAGCCCCATGGAGCTCGATTTTTCATCCCAAGGTCAAGGTCACAAGGTCACGAACTTAGAAAATTTCGAATTTTGACATAAAAATCAGATGACCGCCCAAACTTTGAGAGCTAGGATGACAATATTTTTTATGCATAATCTTGAGGTCATTCCCCACCTCAAGTCTTGAAACCATTTTTCTCTATCTCGAACACCTTGCCCGTGGTGCCCCCTTCAAGTTTGTTTTTACGCTGATTTCATCAAAGTATGGATAATCCGAGGAGTGCGAAATGCCATATAGCCTATATGACGTTATATTGTTCCTGGAATGTTCCAGAGGAAGTTTTGCACCAAAGGTCATAATCCTTGACCTTTAAAGGTCACAAAGGTCAAATTTTCAAAGTTGTGGGAATCGAACTGGGTTTTCGACCTTCTTCGACGAACTAACTCCAATAAGCTATAACACGTATCCTGTTTCCTTATTTTAATGTCCACAACATTGTTTTGTGACCTTTAAAGGTTATGCAAAGGTCAAATTTTTAAAGTTGTTGAACGAAACCGGGTTTTCGACATTTTGCAGCTAATAACCCGTCACTCGTACCACATCATGTTAATCATTTTTATAACTTGGTCAAACATTATCACATTGTCTCATCCTTCTGAAACAATCTACATCATCAAATACCGCTCGTGAACCATGGTCGTCTTAAGACTTGTCGTTATTAGCAAGCCAAATAGTCTTTTATTAGCATTCTAATGGTGACATGACAATTCTTTTGGAACCAATACAGATTGAAGAAACTTCGGAATACAAAACCTAATTCTTCTTCTTATGACATCCACTTAACGTGGTGACATTATGAGATCTTTCCAGTGCTCTCGATTCGACTTCATGTCGACTAAATCAATGCCACTCAGGCTGGTGTCCTTCTTGATGACGTCACAAGCTGTGAGAGGACGCCACTTTCTCCGGGGTTCCTCGGACCTCCAAATTAGGACTTTCTTTGCTGTTTCTTCATGGTGCATCACATGATCAGCAAGGCGAAGTCAGCATTGCCTCACAAGAGAAGAGATGCAGGGAAGAGAATCATAGTAATCTCTGTTAGTGATATGGTCTTGCAAAGAAATGTTCAGGACTTTGCGAAGCAATGGAGTGTAGGTATAGCATCCAATGATTTATCTTGCGCTTGGGTCAAGGTCCAGGATTCGCACCCAGAGAAGGATCTACTAAACAGTGGTTCTGAGGATCCTTATATCTCCAAACTTTGGTGAGGGCATGAGCTACTGCCCCCAAGCCCGAGCTTTTCGGCATTCTGGGTAAGACATCTCCCTAAGGTGTACTAAACCATCGTTTAGGTTTGGTTTTTTTCTGCCAATTTCCGAGCAACATCTTCGATCCCCATCTCCCTAAGGTGTACTAAACCATCGTTTAGGTTTGGTTTTTTTCTGCCAATTTCCGAGCAACATCTTCGATCTGACTGGTACTTTCAGAATTAAATTTTGCATAAATAAATGTAAAGAACGTATGTGGGGTTGACAAAAAAAATTTTTGACCATGTCCTAATTTTTGCGGTCTCATCCTCCTCCTCTTCCCTTTAAGAGGCGAGGTCCGATAGCACCAAGTTTCTGCTCTGCCTTGACCGTGATACTCGTCATCCCTATTAAAAATAGACATTTTAACATTTCTCACCAAAACTCATCCAAAATTTGTCTGATCAGAACAAAATTGCCCTCTCTAGATAGCCTAGAGCAAGGAAACTTTATGCTTAATTTACATCATTCCCCTCTGGGTTAAAGGTCAACTTCAAATGGCGGTCTGAAAAATAAAATAAATAACAAAAAAAAAGGTTTTTTTTGTCATCGATCAATTTTGCCAATGCGGAATCCCAGTCCACTTGGCGTTCCAAAAATGTTGCATCATCATAGTGCATCTGTCCTGAAGTTGCGCATCCGATATATTTGTTCTATGTGCTGGACCTACTTTTTTCAGATGTTGATCTCATGAACGAAAAACACCTTTTCGATCATAAGTTTAACCCTTTGAACCCTGAGAGCTCCTTGGACTTTCGGCTCCCAAACCTTGGGCTCCCTGGAGAAAAATCCAGCCGCTCAAGTATATGGAGGTTTGAATAGCAGCCGGTAAACCGGCCGCCAGGGTTCAAAGGGTTACTAATTTTCCTCCGACTTTCATGATGTTGAGTTTTATGGATCGATTGTAGATGGGGACACATTTTCTTAATTTGCAGTCCATCCCTAAATGCTGAAGGTGAAGGTCATGTGGCGGTCTAAAAAAATAAAATAAAATGGACATCATTAGATAGTGGGTGCCAGGGGGTACTTACTTTTGGCGATTGCTTTGCAATCGCAGACATCTATTTTTTTTTTTCTTTGGAAACATTTATGGATACATTCAGCAAACCCACCTCTGCAGGTCCATCTTGTTCTTGTAGGGCCCGCTCTACAGCACACATGGCAGCCTCTCGGCAAAAGGCCTGGAGGTCTGCACCGACGTAGCCCGGGGTTAATTGAGCAAGAGTTTTAAAGCAGATGTCATCAGGGAGCCTTACGGTACGACACAGCACAGACAGTATCCTGCACAAGAAAACGGGTAGTTAATTGTTGATGTGGAGAACATCGTGTCGTGCAATGTTGCTGTGTGCACAGACCTCTCTCGGGCTCCCTCATCTGGGATCCCAAGGCAGATTTCACGATCGAAGCGCCCGGCACGCCGTAGCGCAGGGTCAATAACATCAGGCCGGTTTGTCGCCCCCAAAACCATCACCGGCGAACTTACTGGCAAACTCGCGAGGCCTGAAAATAAACAACACAAAGGTTTGAGGTTGGGAACCGGGCACGATGACAGTGACAACATTTTCCATCTCTGCTGCAAATCATGAGAAGGTAACACGTTGACTTCAGATTACCTACAGCTAACAATGCGCTTATGCAATGACAGCATGTTAAAGCCAATTAACACGTCTGTATTCACCAACTGGTGACTTCACACCATTGTGAAGCAGAAATTACAAACTTAATGCACAATGATGAAACGACGTCACACACACCATCCATACAGGACAGGATTTGTGCCACAATCCTTCGTTCCATCTCCTTTGAAGCACCATCCCTGCGTGGTGCGACGACGTCAATCTCGTCGAGGAAAAGCACGCAGGGTGCACTGCTCTGGAAATGACAAAGGAACGCAGCGAGTCCTTTGTGAGAAAAGTGTCAAAGCATCCGAATCAAGTTACAAAAGGCACTTGAGAGGAGGTGGTTTGGACAAAAACATAAAAAGAAAGAAGAGTTAGGACAAAAGTGAGATGGACATTTCATGCAGCTGTTGATGTATGAAATTGTAATGGGTTTAAAATTTAATTGGAGAGGTACCTATCTATAGTTGGGGTTGAGGGGTAAAGGGATGTTGGCAGGAATAGTAGGTATGTTCGGATTGGAAGGGTGTGATCTTTCCATGTGTGCATGTTGTAATTACCCCGACGTTTGACTCTGTCAATAGGAGGGGTTTTCAAATTGTTTTCTCCTCCTCCTCACATTTACATCATCGCTGTGATTGGTCTGCTCAGCCCATGAGACCCTGACGTTTGACTCTGTCAATAGGAGGGGTTTTCAAATTGTTTTCTCCTCTTCCTCCTCACATTTACATCATCACTGTGATTGGTCTGCTCAGCCCATGAGACCCTGACGTTTGACTCTGTCAATAGGAGGGGTTTTCAAAAAATGGTTTTTTTTTTAAAGTTCAATTTAAATTGTTTTCACTTTTCACAGTCACCAAGGTTGATTTACACTCGGTTGCATCAAGATTTGTGAAATTTGAAGGTTTTGTATCCTCGGTCCGTGTGGAATGCATTGCACCGAGGGGAGGCTTCCATGCCTCCTCAAGAGGCTATCTCAAGTTCTATTCGATTTCTGTTTTCACTTTTGGGACCTTCTGGTGTAGCTACAGTCTTAACGTAGATAATTTTCGTAAAATCAGAGCAGAACAAGTATCAACATAATTTGGTAATCGGCTTTCATTCAACGTCGGGGTCATTCATGGTATTCAGCTTGTTGGATATCCAAGATGTTTCAACTCCTAGAGGTGTGGGTCTTAAGTGTGAAGGTCTGTGTTAAGCTCCTACTCAACTGCTCTTCCCCACCCCCACCAAAAACAAAACAAAACACTCGTTTCCCCTATGTTGTGAATTGCAGCCATTTCACCTCTTTGCCCTTGCCTTGAGTTCATTCCCATTTCTACTCATTCCACCCCGACTCCTTATGCCCATTCCCAACTCTGTGCCAGAGGTCTTGGCAAGATGGATCCTAATGAATCCTCAACACTCACAAACTGTAACCACTGGCATCATCTCAACATTGTCGAACTGTTCAATGAGGATCCAGCCCACATAATGAAATGTCTGAGAACTGCTGACAAAATATGGTTTCAATGGAGGTCTGGTGTTGGAGGTAACCTGGTGTTGGCTTCGGATCCTAGGTCCTGAGTTCAAGCCCTGTTGGCCGCTGAATTAACACCAGGTGGGGTTGACTCAGACTGTCATCATTCTGAGGTCGGCAAAATGAGTACCAGTGTAGTAGCAGCCAAAAGGCTGCACACAAAGGGAAGGGGGTATTAAGGGATTTATTAAATCTGGTATTGGTGTGGTGCAGGAATGATGGGCCGAATGACCTCCTCCTTTGTAAAATTTCCTTGTCCTAAAACAACACTGAAATCCATGTGGTGGTAGATACTACTACATACAATTAACACTGAACCTTCAGCTGGCAGCATTGTGGCCATGATATTCTGGGATGTCAAGGGAATATCTCTCTCCCTCTCACTCTCTCTCGTGCAGCCTGTGGCTGCTGGTTGCATCATTGGTTGGGACACGGCCATGCCGCTGATGCAGTGTCCCCCTTACCAGTACACTGGTACTCATTTTGCCGACCTCGGAAGGATGACAGGCTGAGTCAACCTCCTGGTGTATTAATTCAGCGGCCAACGGGGATTGAACTCAGGACCCTAGGATCCAAAGCCGCCACCCTAACCACTAAGCAAACACCAGGCTTAAGGGAATCATATGGATTGACTATAGGCCTCACGAGGCTACAATCACAGATAGGGATATCAGGCGAGCCTCATGTACAAATTCTGGCATGCCGGCAAGGACAAGTGCTAAAGGGATGGCGACTGAAGATGTGCTGTTGCTCAAAGACAATGTGTCGATGCACAAAGCCCTTGTTCTGCAGACCACCATTAATGGTTGTAGCTTCAAGCAACTGAATCACTCACATTACAGCCTGGACATGATTTCCCCCCAATGACTGTTTCAACATTTGAAACATCACCTCAATGGCCACTGACTTGCCAATGAGCTGAATGACACAACCAAGACTTCTGGTCTGAAGGGGAATTAACCCAAGAACTTCATTTCACTGCCTTTGACAATTTGAAGGACAAAGGGAGCAGTACTTCCGTCTCTGGAATATGCTCCCCACACTCATTCCTCCCTTGTTTGTCCAAGTCTGCCTCTATCTTGGCCATCAACTCTGCTGTTGGTGTTTTGCCCCTCTCTCAACTGTTCCTTTTGTTCTGTCGTGTCCCGATCTGTTATCCGTTAAAAGTACTCGTACTAGCTCTTCCACAAGCCTCGACAATGTATACAAAAAAAAAAGAAGTGCATTGGAAAATAAATAAATAAAAACGACAAAAAGGAGTTTGGGTGTTTTACAAGATCGTACATCATTCCAACAAGAACACCCTTCATCCATTTTGATATCCTTGGGTGAAGCATTCGGTGACGGTAACAGTTCACTGGCTTCATGGTTTGTTTTGTAGAGAACTGGTGCAATTTATAGCATCGCTCACAATGTTAGAATAGGACCGACCAGAATTTGCAAATGGGGAAAAAAATAAATGTATAAAAACAGGAAGTAGAGCTGTGTGAGGTTCACAACATATGACAGAGCAGCTCAACAAATTTGAGGAGGCTGTGATCCCTTGGTGTCCTCCATAATTGTTGCTGGTAAGCAAAAATCACATCACACTTACTACAAGTAATTTATAAATACCATACAGTTGTATTGGGGGGGGGAGAGGGGAGGAGGAAATTTGGTGGGCAGGTTAGGTGTGTGACAAAGACAAATTGATAAGATGTTGGTGAAGCTCCAGATCCGGAAAAGATAATTTTTAAAAGTGATACTTTACCATTAAGAGATGGGGTCAAAAACAATACATAGAACAACATCTCAACAAGTTGTGGAAGGACTTGGACGAAACATTGTGGATGAGTTGGGTAAGTGAGAATAACAAGCCGATTATTTTTTGGGTCAGGTCCAGATGCAGATCTGGCCCATCATTGGCATACAAAATGTAAACTTCTGCCTGACAGAGGTACGCGCACTCCACTGAGTGCAGTTCTGGTTTTTGATTGTACCCAAATCTTTCGTAATCAAGTGTTGCTTTAAGGTCTGTGCTGTGCTCTAACAAGTGTCCACCAAGTTGTGTCCGAATCCATCCATAACTATTTGAGATATCCTGCTCACAGACAAACAGAGGTAAATGCACAACCCCCCCCCCCCCCGCCAGTTTATCTTTGGTGGTGGAGGTAACAGGAAACTACTTCGTCTTGAGGAACTTACCACAGCCAAGTCGAACAGGTCCCGTACCTTCTTCTCTGACTCGCCTGATATGCCCGAGACGACCTCAGGGCTTGCGACTTGCACCAATGGTAGCTCCAGTTCCTGTGGAGCCCCAGATTAAAAAAAATTTAAAAATAATACTAATAAAAAAGTCATTTATTATAACTACCTTGAGAAAAATGATCGATGCAAACTGCTTTGTGACCCAAATACAGCAGGCTATTGAAGCTGAGATTCCAGCAAAGGACTGGAGCATAAACATGCAGGTGTGTGAAAACATTTTTGAGAGAGTAACAATGTGCATGCTTGCATACTTTATATGTTCTACTCAAACGGCAAATGCTTATTCTGAAGTTACTAAACAAACATTTGTGCTCAGCAAGTTTAGGGTCGACCTCCCCAGACAATTATGAGGCTCATGGAAGAACAAAGTAAATTGACAGTGGGGTAGCGAGGCAACAATACGTGTCTTTCAGTGATGTATGAATGCTAAATGAGGTGTTTTGTGCAGTGTGTGTGTGTGTGTGTGTGTGTGTGTGTGTGTGTGTGTGTGTGTGTGTGTGTGTGTGTGTGTGTGTGCGCGCGCGCAGTGCCATGGTTTGGCTTGCCAGGCACTTTTAACCTGCCGTTCCTTGCGCGAAATCAGATTCCAATCATCTTTTAAATGTAATTTTCAGCATTTATATGATAGAGTGCCAAATTTCAAATTGGTTAACCATAATTGGTCTGTTTCAAAATGCAAATCAGACTCGTGTGAATATAGGAATACAAGAAATATCCGTAGAAGAGTGGAGTCGGGTTCGTATCATTTCCTGTAAATACAATTGGTTAGCGGCGGCCTTGGTTACAACACCACCAAAAAACACACACACACACACACACACACACACACACACACACACACACACACACACACACACACACACACACACACACACACACACACACACACACACACACACACACACACACACACACACACACATACCTCCTTTCACCAATGGATGCAAAAATGTATAATTTATATTGTGGTCCCGGAACCAAACAAAAAATATATACTTGTATTCACGGCACTCAGTCCACACAACTCCCACTCCCAAGCATGATAAATGGTAAATGTCATCATTTTAAACTTTGTGCATATACAATACCCAGATATGACCTTCCCATCGGTGTTAAGTAGTGTGAAGGTTTGGGGAGAACGTGGCAGTCTACGCACTTTCAGGCCTTTCACGGGCCCACATTGTCGGGAGTTTTTACAGTACCTTTTTCAACTTTTTGATGTCAACTTTTTCAAGCAAGATATCAACTTTTTGGATGAGGTGATTAGAAAGTTATCCAAATCTTTCGTTGCGTGGAGGCACACGCCTTTGTCACAGGTCCAAGTATTTTCGGCTTCTTTAAAAGCATGGTAGGCCATTCCATGCTACGATCCTTATGTGGCACATATAGTACATGTCCAGGCCTCCGCGACTAAGTTTTGCAGAGCATGCATGTCGAGCAATCAGATTGCATCATTTTGAATGTGCCGTATTGGGCACACCCGGCAAGGGGATAAGCGAACAGGAAGGGAAGACAGAGAAAGGGGAGGAAACACTGAAATCAGAACACGAGAGTATGGGTTAGTAATGGTTAATGGGGGTAATAAAGATCATGGGGGATGACATGAGGTAGTGGTGTACTGCCTGCTTGAAGTCCTGGAGAGAAAAGTAAGAAAGAACAGCTTCTGGAGGGCAGTTCCATAGATTGGATCGGAGAGGAACATAGGAGTTGAGATGTGCAGTCAGGCTGGATTTTGAAAGCTTAACTGGGTGATGGTGGTGGGGAGAGGCACTGGGAGAATACGTGCATCCTGGAGTTTCTGAAGTCTGAAACTTAGAGATTTTTGCAAAATCGAGCTTATTTTGCAGGCTCTCCGAGCTAAGGAAACTTAGAGGTTTCACAAAAAAGAAGCAGTAATGTTTTCATCAGGCATTTAATCCGGTACATTTGTGGGGTCAGTGCCTGCCTGGCACTGCAGCATGCTTTGTTTTTAAGCTACAGAGACCTCAATCTAATCAGCTTGTTCTCATCACCTACCCAACTCATCCACCAAGTTTTGTCCGAATCTGTCCTTAGCTTGAGAAATCGTGCTATATATCGTTTTTGGCACGATCTCTCAATGATGAAAAATTACCCCCGGTTGGGGGTGATGGTCAACTCTGAAGCCCTGTAGATGTGGCTCTCTGATCGGCTTAGAATGGCTTCGATGTCATCTTGTCTTTTGGTTCAACGTACAGACGAAAGCCCGGGAGTAAAAAGGATAGAAAACCTCAGAAATCAAACTACATTTCTGAGTTATCCGGAGATAGATTTTGAAAATGGTTGATTTGGAACATTTATGATCAATGTGTCTTCAAAAGGATAGAAACCGGACCTCAGAAATCAAACCGCATTTTTGAGTCATAAATGGCGGATGATATTTTGACAATGGATGATTTCACAAGTTTACAGCATCGGTGACCTTGACATTGACCTTCAATCAGGTCTAAAGTCATACCGTCGTGCATCACTCATCGACCCCTATCTACATACCAAGTTTCATCAAGATCGGGTGAAATTTTTTTGACCGTATCACATCGACGATTTTTCCAACTTTGAAGACACGTGACTCGATAACCAGGACAAATTAAAAAAAACGGCCCAACCAAATTTAGATAATGTTCCATATTATCAGAATCCAAAGAAATTTTGAAGATCGGATCACAAACGGCGAAGGAGATAGATTTTGAAAATGGACGATTTCGCAACTTTGGAGTGGCCTTGACCTTGACCTTCAATCGCGTCAAAAGTCATACCGTCGTGCATCACTCATTGACCCCTACCTACATACCAAGTTTCATCAAGATCGGGCGCATTTTTTTGACCATATCACATCGACGATTTTTCCAACTTTGAAGACACGTGACTCGATAACCAGAAAGAATTTCAAAAAACCGGCCCGCCAAAATTTAGATATTGTTCCATATTATCAGAATCCGAAGGAATTTAGAAGATCGGATCATAAACGGCAGAGGAGATAGATTTTGAAAATGGAGGATTTCACAACTTTGGAGTGACGTTGACGTTGACCTTCAATCGGGTCAAAGGTCATACTGTCATGCATCCCTCATCGACATCTACCCACATACCAAATATCAAGAAAATCGGAAGAAAAACAATGGGGACGTACGTACATACGTACGGACATCGAGACTGGTTTTATTAGGTCATCTCGTTAGGGCTTTTTTTTCCTTCTTCCTCTTCTTCTTTTTCTGGTGAACAGCTACACCAAGAAGATTATGTTAATTTTTTGTCCCTCGTCTCCTGGACAACATACAGGTGTTTATACTCGCAAGTACGAGATGAAAAAGGACTCCAAAAAGTTCTGTTGAACACAAGGTTCAGGATAATATTTTAGTGCTCATTAGCTTCTATGCTGTCTATTGTGCCACAATGGCAGCAATTGTACCACACCGATGATGATAATGATACGAGGTGGTGCAAGCCTAATTTTCTCGAACCTTACTTTTTTTTTTGTATGCACAGTCAAGGCTTGTGGAAGAGCTATAACACCGAACAGATCCAGGATGCAACATCATAAAAGGAGCAGCAGAAGGAGAAGGGGGAAATGCCAACAGCAGGGTAGAGGGAGAAAATAGATGGAGATGGACAAACAAGGGATGAAGGTAACAACAAAGGGTGTGGGAGAATGCAAAGGGTGGACAAGATGGATACAGAAGCAAAATTTTGGGAGGGGTGGGAGGTGGTTTAACGGTTGTAGAAAAGATCATGGTTTTAGATGAGGGATGATTTCAGATGGTGGTGAACAGCTGTGCTTAAGACCTGGAGAGAAGAATGGGATTGAAGAGAGTGTGAAAGTTGGCTCCACTGGTGGAAGGAGAAAATAAATAAACAAGCCGGTAGGCGACATCAGTGGTCGTGACATAATTGCATACGTCATACAGTTTTTGACAGATCGGGCTGAAAATTTTTGACAGAGGTTGATCATAGTGCGCATAAAAGCCTGGAAGCCCATTTTTGATTTTCGAAAATTAATTTTTTTAGGATTTTTCTAAAATTTCAAAGTCCCGTTGCTAGGCAACGGTGGTGTCCATAGCAACGGTGCTCAAAAGCATAGAACTAGATCCTGGTATGAACCTACCTGTCAAGTTTCATCGAAATCGGTTTGCTGGTTTGTGCTGTGGAGCCTCGCGTTGCAGACACAAAAACACACAAACAAAACCTGACAATAAGGCTACTCTAGCGACCACCCAATAACGAAGAGGAGCAAATGAGTGGAGGTGATCAGTGATCCTAGATTTAGGTAGATTCACTCGAAAAAAAAAAAAAAAAAGAAGCTTTCCAACAAATAGAACCCAAGCTCGTGCTTCTTCCAGATAAATCGTTTCCCAGGAATTCCTGGAAAAGTGTGGGAAATTTATTAAGCTTCCTGCCTTTTCTTCTTTTGTTTTGGTTCGGGTTTGAACCATCTCCAGTGGTAAGTGTCGATGTGCTTGTGGAGTGTGTTTTGAGCATCTCCTTTCCCGTCACAAAGGAAAGACTCATCAACTTGTATCTTATGGCCTTCAAAGTCATCCCACAACCAAGTTGACAAAATGAGTGTGCAATAGTAAAAGCTCGCTAGCTTCGTACAAAGTTACATGATAATTGGATGGATGAAAAAAAAAATTGGTTCAGAACATTGTTCCAAAAAAAATCCGTTTTCTTCAGGTATGGGTTGCAATGTTTCACGTATCAGGAATAAACGTCCTCGAACTCACTTCGCTCGGCCTCAATAAACGATAGACCTACCCCTGCAATGGCCCGAGCCAATAATGTTTTTCCACACCCCGGGGGCCCATGGAGAAGCAGGCCACGTGGGGGCAGGACACCCAGCTTCTGGTAGACTTCTGGATGTCTCATATGAAGCAACAGTCTGCACAGCTCCTGCAGTCACAAACATCACGATTCAACTGGATGTCCATCTAAGTTTGGTTCACCTAATTTAGCAAATAAATAGTGTACACCAGGTGATGACCCAACCACAGCTCACCTTCAATGTATCATCATTGCCTCCAAAGTCAACAAAGCGTTCCAATGGCCGCTGTGGTTTTGGCCAAACATTCTCTAAGGAATAAAATGATGACAAAGACTCGGTTATTGATCAAACAACAAGAACAAAACAGGCCACAATGGCAAATATAATATATATGGATTTAAAAAGAAGCACCTGCTTTCTCCAAATCTATGATCTCCACATTTGTCTTCATGGATCTTGCATTTTTTCTATTCGTTTTCTTCCTTTTGTTCAAATCGCCATCCTTTGCCTTCGGCCGCTTCTGATCCTCAGCCTTAAAACAACACAAAACACAAAACTCTACAATAGCAATTCAAACTGAGCCAAGAAGCTACCGTGGCCGAGAGCCTCGCTTCTCTTGCTACCCAACTGAGCCTGGTGGAAAGAGGATGCCCCATCTCAGAGCCGTAAAGCAAGACCTCTCCAAATGCCGTGCTCCTGATAAATCCTGCCTTTTCTGGCATTTCTTGTCCCTTCCAGCATTTTCCCTAAGGCTCATCCTCTCCTGGTTATTCCGACAAAAGCTTCTCGCTTCCAAAAATTGGAGAGCAGAGTGTTGAAGGAATGGAGGTGAGCATTCGGCTTGGACTTTGAGAGTGATGTGTGGATTTCTGGTGCCATAGGAAAACAACCTCAACTTATTACCCAATGGAGGTGAAGCAATTGGTTCATGTTTGTTCGTCTGTCTGTCATATCAGTTTATGATAGATAAACAACTTATTTAAATTGAATGGTATATTCTGAACACAAATTGGAAGACAAGTTTGATGTTTCACCGTACTTTGGCTCTGAATTTGTCCCAATCGCACATACGTAGAGAGGAGTGAGATTATATGTCTTTTTTACTCTGTCTGTCTGCCTGACAGTCAAACAAAATTGAAAATCATTCCAAATAGGAAACTTACTGTTTTTATGGACATTATAAAGTACACAAACAACAGGCACAAAAGAACGAATGTAACATGTTCGATAAGGTGATGCAATAGACACTGGGCAAAAAAAACCAAAAAACATCGGAATAAATTTATTTATTCACCTTTAAACCTTTATTTAAATTGAGTTAGAAAGTTGAACATTGTAGAACACAAATCGCCTTCATAATAGTTCCATGAACTATATATATATATATATATATATATATATATATATATATATATATATATATATATATATATATATATATATATATATATATATATATATATATATACAGTCATCCCCCGTTTATCGCGGGGGTTACGTTCCAACCCCCCCCGCGAGAAGTGAAAATCCGCGATGAATGGATGCCTCCCAAAAAAAAAAAAAATTTATAAAAAAAAAAATACAATCGACTCGTCTGGTCTGGTCGGCTTGGCAGTGATCGGGTTCGAGGTGCTGGAGATCGACTTGTCTGGTCTGGTCGGTTTGGCAGTGATTGGGTTTGAGGTGCCGGAGATCGACTCGACTGGTCTGGTCGGTTTGGCAGTGCTCGTCCAACCGCGGCAAACCTATTTCCTTCCCAAAGCATATCGAGCACCTTAACCTTCTCCTGGAGCTTCGGTTCCTTGCCAGAAGCCTTAGAAGGTGCAGGGCGTTTGGGCGGCATTTTTATTTTTTATTTTTTATTTTTTGTATACCTTGGTCGAGGCTCGTATGAGAGCTAACACACAACTCACAGCAAGGAGGTATGAGACAAGAGGGGCGGGAGTGGAAGGGACAAAACAGTGGGGAACAGACACATTAGGTGAACTGTGGAAGGGAGAGGGATGGGGATGGAACGGGGAACATGGCGAAGAGAAGATGGACATTTCAGGGACTTTCAGGAAGGAAAGCAGGAGAAATGAAGGAAGTGGGCTTTGGTGGATTATCGGGGGTAGAAAAGATCGAGGATTTGGATGGGGGAAGATAAGAGGTGGTGGTGAACAGCTGTTTTGAAAGCCTGGAGGGAAGAATGGGAAAGAATAGAGTGAGGAAGTTTATTCCAAAGGCGGGAAAAAAGAGGAATGAAAGAGTGAAGATGAGCAGTGATTCGTGATTTTGGTAGTTTTACCAGAAGGGGGTTGTTGGCGGACCTTGAGCGCCCTGTGGAAATGTGGTGGGGACAAATCGCAGAGAGAGCAGGGGGGGCAAGGCTGGAGAGGAGTCGGTAGAAGACAGAAAGACCACCGACCAACCTGCGGTGATTGAGTGAGAAGCCCAAAGACTCAGCTTCATTGCGGGAGATGCCGATGATCTTAAATGCCCTGGTTTCAACAGCGTGAAGCCGAGAAAGGTGGGAGGCAGGAGCACCAGCCCAGAGGGGAGAGCAGTACTCCATCAGGCTACGGACAAAAGCTTTGTAAGTGGTCAGGAGCTCAAGAGGGCCGAGGAAGGACTTAGCACGACGGAGGATTCCCAGTCGGCAACTAGCTTTTGAGGCGAGGTTGGAAATGTGACTTTCCCAGGAAAGGTCATGGCAGATAATGAGACCTAGAAGCTTGAAAGAAAAGACTTCTTCCAGAGGATTGTTGAGAAAGTGGATGGGGGGGGTTTGTAAACGGTCCTTTCGAAGAGACATAGTGAGAGTGTGAGATTTGTCTGGATTGAAAGACATGTTCCACGTGTTGGACCAGTTTGTGATTTTATCCAGATCTGCAGTGAGTGAAGAAGCTGCTGCTTGCCAGTCTGAGGGATGACAGATGGTACGGCAGAGGGTGGAGTCGTCGGCAAAGAGAAATAGAGGATTTTCCAGAGAGTCCGAGAGATCATTGATGAAAACCAGAAAAAGAACAGGGCCCAGAACGCTACCTTGAGGAACTCCAGCCTGCACAGGAAGAGGGGATGAAAGAACTCCATTTAGGGCCACACGTTGACTGCGACAGGAGAGGAAGTCTGCGAGCCATGAGTGGAGATGGCCTTGAATACCATGGGAAGAGAGTTTGGTGAGTCGGGCAGGGTGCCAGACTGTGTCAAAAGCACGTGATATGTCCAGGGATACGGCTCGGATTTCCTGTCTGGCATTGAGGACCTCCATCCATTGATGGGAGAGCAGAAGCAGCATATCCAGGGTAGAGTGACCTGGTCTGAAACCAAATTGATGATTGGAAATCAAGCCATTGGAGAAGAGGAAGGATTTCATATCTGAGGCGATGATGGATTCCATCACCTTGCTGATGATTGGGAGAAGGCTGATTGGTCTGTAGTTATAGGGATCTGTTTTTGCACCTTTTTATGCAGGGCAGTGATGTTAGCAGATTTCCAAGCAGATGGCAGATGACCTTGGGCAAATGAGAGGGTGAATAGAACAGAGAGAGGGTGAGCAAGAGCAGAAGAGCAGGCTTTGAGGACACGTGGGCTGATGCCGTCTGGACCGGTTGCAGAATTTGACTCGAGGTTTGAAAGCAAGCTCTCCACCTTGTCAGGAGAAAAGGATACAGAGTCCAGGGACAGTTGGGTGCGACTGGGTAAAGTGGGTAGAGATAGAGATGGGTTTAGGACACAAGATTTAGCTGCAAACACCGAGTTTAGACATTCAGCTTTATCACGTGTGGAATCAGCAGTGCGGCCATTTGAGGTAAGGGAGGGGATGGAGGGGGAACATACACCAGAAACAGATTTGATTAAACGCCACCAGGATTTTGAGGAGGGAGAGAGGTTTGAGAGTTCAGACTTGAGATGAGAAAGATGTTGTTTTCTGGCTCTCCTGAGGGTAGATACACACTTGTTCCGAGCTTTGTGGAAAGAACTGAGATTGCCCTCAGTTGGGTTTGCTTTCCATGAGGCAAAGGCAAGTTGTTTCAGGACAACTGCCTCGTCACAAGCTTCAGTAAACCAAGGGCGGGAGGAAGGGTAAGACAACTGAACACGAGAGGGGATAAATCTGTGCATGAGGGAGAGCAAGTTTCTTTGAAAGAATTCCCAGGATGAGTTGATGTTTGAGAAAGTAGTGATAGGAGACCAGTCTGTAAGTTTGATGGCTGCTCGGAGACCCTGCCAGTCGGCTTGAGTGAAATGCCAGACTCGACGGCGGTGAGGTGGTTCTCTGATAACAGCCAGAGAGATGTCCACTTTGACAAGGACGTGGTCAGAAGAACCAATTGGAGCGAAGGAAGAGCAGCAGATATTGTCAGGGAAATTTGTCAAAATCAGATCCAGAAGAGATGGAGTACCATTGGTTGAGATCCAGGTCGGGAAGTTGACCGATTGAGTCAGTCCCAATGAGTCGCAGAAAGCTTTTGCTGAGGTGCCATGGCAGGTGAGAGAGGTACCCACACCTAGCCAACTGGCGTGATGACAATTGAAGTCACCACATAAGAGGAAGAGAGAGTTTGGATGAGAAGATAGAAGATGGTCCATGTTTTCGGATAGTGAGGTGTAGATGGAGTCATCACTGTTCGGTGGACGGTACAGTACACATATAAACATGAGGTGGGAGTGGAGGGGAAGCCGAAGCCAGAGGTATTCCTGGGGGTGTGGGGGAGTGAGAGCAGTGCATGGAGAGTGAGGAATAGAGTCTTTGATGAAGAGAGCAACACCTCCACCAGGACGAGGCTCAGGTCTGTCATACCGTAAGAGGGAGTAGCCAGGGAGAGATACTTGGGAGTCAGACACGTCTTGGGAGAGGAAAGTTTCTGTTAGGCAGATAATGTCTGGTTTGTCAGTGGCAACCTATATGGAAAGATCTGAAAGGTTTGAGCGAAGGCCCCGGATATTTGAGGTCCACACTTTTAATGAAGAAGAAGGGGAGGAGGCTTTGGGTGCAGGAGGTGGAGGGGGAGGGGGAGGGTAGGACAAGGGACGAGGGGGCAGGTAAGGAGGGCTGCGGAAGGAGTGTGGGGTATGGCAGAACAGCGGGGGGAGGGGGCCGAATGAGGAGGAGAAAAGGCTCTGTGGTGCTGGGGGAGAGGGGGGACAAGAGACAAGGAAGAAGGCAGTTGAGGATTTGAGGAGGTGGAGTGAAGAGATGGAGGTGAGAAGGCAGTGGAGGGAGGCAGGTTGGTGGATGAGAGGGGGGCAACTTTGAGAAGGAAGAGTGAGGGGGATGAAAGGTGGGAGAAAGGTGAGGGGGAATTTTTGCGAGAGGTGAGAGGGAGGCTTGGAGGGAGAAGAGTGGGATGGTTGCTTTGAGAGTGAGAGTGAGGGGTGAGGGGGGTGAGTTGGCACTGAAGTTTGAAAAAAAGAATGTTTGATGGAAAGCGAGCATCCATGGCAAACTGTGGTTTTTAAAAGTTTTAGGTCAGAGATGCGATTTAACACAATTCTTGATGGATGCAATGAAGGCGAATTCAGAGCATGGAGAGAAGAAGCGCTGTAATAGTTGGATTTTTTAGGCAAGGAATGAAGGAGAGGTCGAAATGAGAGCAGTCTGTTAAAATAGCAGAAGAGTAGTGCATTGTGAAACAGTAAAGAGTACCACATGTGTGAGAGAGGAAGATGAAGCATTATAAGATCGTTTTTGTAGTTAAA
This sequence comes from Eptatretus burgeri, assembly GCF_056783735.1. Lineage (NCBI taxonomy): Eukaryota > Metazoa > Chordata > Myxini > Myxiniformes > Myxinidae > Eptatretus > Eptatretus burgeri. The sequence goes on along the minus strand of NC_140975.1, from coordinate 52,613,550 downwards.
AATAATGTATGAGAGTTCAACAGATTAGGTCATGGAAGTGTAAAAAAAAAAAAAAAAAAAAAAAAAAAAAAAAAAAATCGAGGAAGAAGACGAGGAGGAAGTTAAGAGGAAGAAGAAGAAGAAGAAGCAGAATCGGGAGAAGGTGAGCGTGTTGTTGTTGTTGGGTATATATATATATTTTTTGTTGTTGTTAATATTAATATATGAGAGAGTTCAACAGATTAGGTCATGGAAGTGTAAAAAAAAAAAAAAAAAAAAAAAAATCGAGGAAGAAGACTTGGAGGAAGTTAAGAGGAAGAAGAAGAAGCAAATCGGGAGAAGGTGAGCGTGTTGTTGTTGTTGTAGGGTATTTTTTTTGTTGTTGTTTGTTGTGATAAGAAAGAGATTAGTTGGGAGAATGGGGGATGTTTGGAAAGTGGGGAGGATCAAAATTGAAGGTAATGGGGAGGATAGAAATTGAAGGTAATGGGGAGAAAAAAAAAAAAAAAAAAAAAAAAAAAAACGAGTGGAACCGGTAGGCCTCAAGCCTAGGCCTAGGCCTCAAGCACAGGTAAGAACGTCGACAAAATACTCACAAAATAGCACGATTTTTGAAACAAAACCGAACTAGCAACACACAGTAACATGTAGGTGAGAAAATTAAACAGTTAAAACGGGACAAATAACAACCGGAAACTTAGCTTTGAGAACGTCAGCAGGGAGCCCCAAAGGAGACCTCTCGCTGCTCTAAAACCGGAACCGGAAGTCAGTAGGGCTTGGAGAATTGTAGTAGCATTGTAGGGCTTGGAGAAAAAAACATAGAAAATATTCGAAGTTCACAAGCGAAACTTTGTCTCGTTCATTGTGTGACTGGTCGAGCACCACGCGTTATAATTTATTGCTTAAATAATTTATATTTTATATATTATTACCGCGATATACCGGGGGAATCCGCAGAAAAATTTAGCTAGGTTCCAAGGGAAAACCCGTGATGAACCAGGGACGCGATAGGTGAACCGCGACATAGCGGGGGATTACTGTATGTATATGTATATATATATATATATATATATATATATATATATATATATATATATATATATATATATATATATATATATATATATATATATATATATATTGTTGTGGTTACCAAATTCGCAAACCACCATTCAGATCCCTTAGGTGAGGTATCTCGGTAAGTACATGTGTAGTTAGGTCCAAACCCGTTGTCTAGTGGGAATACATGTCATTTATGCGTGCTGCGACTCTTCAGGATAGCCGTTTTTCTTTTACTATCTTTATTTTGGACCAACCGCCATGATTACCACCACAACCACAACATCAACCACCAACCACAACGCCGCTTCACCACAACCGCCACGACCTTCACGTCACACCTCGCAACCGTAGCATCGCCACCGTTCTTGCCCCGCTGTGGGTACCGGTGTTGGACTCGTGCAGAGCGCGCGTCGAACAGCGTGTACAAAATCACGGATTTTGTGCTTCAAAAACGGATCAAAAACGACACGCCCACTTTTTGCCGTCCAATCGGTGAGCGAGGGGCGAATTGGCCCCGCCTCCAGGACGATCGATATATGCAAATTTGTGGATCAAAAAGCCTTCACGCCCACTTTTTCTCGGGCCAATGGGGAGCGAGGTGAAAGGTCAAAGGGAGGGGGTCAAAGGCGAAGCTACGGGGGGATAAAAGGACCGTGTTCGTCAGTCAGAGCCGTGTGGAGTCTGGAGTCGGTATTAGCTCTGCATTGTTTTCGCTTTTATATTTGCTTTTTGTGTAAATGGAATTGTGTTTTTTCTGTGTGCTTTTGGTGGAATTGAATATGTGTGCTTCCCGTGTGCCGCGAATAAATGTGCTTTATTATTGAACTGTTCTCCCGCTTCGCTTCGTCTTTTTCTCCCATTGAATCCTCATCTTGCTTCACGTAAAGGGTTGGTAGTGGGCTGAATACGCCCGATAATTAATCAAACCGTCGAGGTCGACGATAACACCGCTCGGTTATTCTGATAGTACGGAACGGGTCGCTTAAGTGGCCCGTGTCCGAAGTCGACCTGCGGCGAGGTGCGATCGCTCGGTCTACCCTCCGCGTGGGTACTTAGGTAGGTCGAATTTGGCGAGCAACCCTATCCCACGCGGGGGCTGATTGGCTCGATCGCGGTGAGACCGAAAGGTCCACCCGTGACTGGTTCCCGGCGTTAGTCCGAGAGGGTCACGACTGGATTGTCCGTCCGGTGGGCGACGTGCCGCGATTCGAGTTACGTGGCCGTCAGCACGCCGGCGGGCGCGAAAACCGCAACACTGGTGTCAGGTCGTGCGATACAAATCCATCGCCCTCCTCGCGGCACTGGTATTGGAGAACGGGACAACGGGCTCTCCTGTCTCCAGCGAAATTCACGGGAATCGGTCCAGGGGTGAGAGAAGCGACCCCTGATTCCCTCCAAATTACGAGCGAGCTAAATTAGCCCTTCACGAGAAGCAAGATGGCGTCTCAAGGCGAGCGGGAGCCGGGGGTATTAGAAATGTATATGTGTAGTAGTGTAGAATCCATGGTCCAGGATGGAATCCCCGAGCAGGAAATGTTGATTGTGCAGGAACACGGACTCGCCCAACTGAACCCAGGGCCCGAGGTGGGTGCGGCAGCGGCCGCGGTGTATGACACCTCCCCCCCCCTCTCCACCAAAACCCTTCCCCGATCCCTGCCGAAACGGCTCACCCAAGCGCACCCGACATGGCCCAGCTATTCACCATGCTGGCAAAGATGAATGCGGAAATGATCGAAAAGATGGAAGCGAATATGAAAAACGAAATGAAAGGCATGAACGAACAAATGAACGAAAAGATGGATACAAATACAAATGAAGTGAAAAAGACGATGGATGCGAATACACAGCAAATGAGGGAAGAGATGAAAAAGTTCCGGGGTGAGACGCAGAACATGGGCCGATGCCTGCAGGCGGGCATGAAGGCCGTGACAAAGGAAATAATAGTTGAGACAAGGGAGGTAAAGGGTGAAGAGTTGGGAGAGACACGGGAGATAGAAAAAATAGAGGAAAGACTACACGAGGAAGACGGGGTAAGTGACGCACACACACACACGGAGGTAGTGGAGGATAGTGAGGGTGAGCTCGCGGACTGGGTAGAGACCCAGTGCGAGCACCTGGATGGCCTCCTCCAGGAACGAGGGGAGGGAGTCTGCCCCCTTGAGGTGAGTCACGACCAGGTGAGTTCGGTCGTGCTTTGCGAGGTCGAGGGGAGGAGTGCTGTGGACAGGTGCACTGAGAGCTTGGGGGGTATAGAGGCCCCGGAGACCCTTGTGGGGACACAAATCCCCAGTATGGTTGTCCCTGTGTGTGTGGTGCAAGGTGTGAGTGCGTCCCCGTGTGTGGAAGCGACCCCGTGTGTGAGTGGTGTGGTGGCGATGGTGCCGGAGTACGTGCTTCCCAGCACGCCGTGTGTGGATGAGGCACCGTGTGTGAGTGAGGCACGGAGTATGGATGAGACACCGCGGTTGAGTGCCCCCGCGTGTGTGGATGAGGCACCGCGGTTGAGTTCCCCCGCGTGTATAAGTGAGGCACGGTGTGTGGATGAGGCACAGCGGTTGAGTGCCCCCGCGTGTGTGGATGAGGCACCGCGGTTGAGTGCCCCCGCGTGTATAAGTGAGGCACGGTGTGTGGATGAGGCACAGCGGTTGAGTGCCCCCGCGTGTGTGGATGAGGCACGGAGTGCGAGTGAGGAACCGCGGGTGAGTGCCCCCGCACGCGTGAGTGAACGGCCGTGTGCAAGGTCGCTGTGTGCAAGGGAGACCGTGTGTGTGAGAGAGCGGTATGTGAGGGAGATGTCGGTTGGCATGCGGGAGCACGCAGCCGCGTCTCCCGGTGTGAGTTTAATGGTGTGGACTGTGTGCGTCGTAACACGCAGGTGTGCGTGGGTTGAATGGCGACGACGACGACGACAGAAGAAAGAAAGCCGAGTAGCGGCTGTAGCTATTTCGGGGACCGTGCCGGGTTCACCCAGCAGTGAGCACGAGGTTCGTGCTGTGCAACGCACGAGACCACCACGTGCTCGCTTGCGAGAGTGAAGTCCCGGTCCGGAAACGCACGCGGTGGATTTGCCGATCCCGCGGACGGACAAAGTTTAGGCAGGTAAACGGATTTGGACCGGACGGGTTCTCCACGCGATCGTGTGTGTTCAGCTCCAACGGGCAAAGCACATGTGTTCGCGTGGGAAACCCCTCGAGACGTGGGGCTTGTGTTTGTGTTTTTTTTTTGCGCACGGTGACGTCATGGCTGCACGTGTGGTTGGAATCCGGCAGGAGGGGTATCTCTGCCGGATGGTCCCGTCCAAGGAGGGACGAGGAACACGTGCAGCTGCATGACGTCACGGGCAGGTGCAAAGTGCGCGAGCTCTGAGTTGCCGCGCAGGTGCTGCGCATGAAAAAAAAAAAAGCAAGCCTCACTTTCGGGTGTACAGGATTCCTGGGCAAGGGGTGGAAGACCCCCTTGACTCGGGCACAGGATGGAAACTAGTTAGGGGGAAGGGTTAGCTAGCTAGACCGACTTCATGGGGCAGGGGTAAGTCCTCATGGAGTCCGTGGAATGGATTAGTTAGAGGGATTGTAGCGAGATTTAGGATGGGAAATTATTTTTTTGATTTTGAGGACATGGACAGACTTGTGAATGTGTAGAGTTGACGTAGCTTAGCTACGTAGTGTTAAAAGGAACGTGCTGTAGTGTAAGGGACGACGTGGGAGCACGAGTTAGTTAGGGGATGTAGTTAGGAGGATGGCAGAGTTCAGCGGTGTGTGTGTTGAAGAGTTGTGAGGTGAGTACATGATGAGTGAGTGAGGCCAGCGGGTCTGTGTGAGTGGAGCGAATGGGGAATGCATGGTGCGATGAGTGATTGGGGGAGGAGTGACTCCTGCCCAAGGGACCCCGGGGTCAGTATAAAGTGAGTTAGGGGTTAGTCAAATTTACAAAATGGAGGTCGTTTTGTTGTTGGTGGGAATGTAGGCTCGAAACCCATTTGGAGGGGTGCAGGAGCCCTGTTGACGGCTTGGGAGCGTGGCTGCGAAAGGTGAGTATCGCTGGAGTGGGTACCCCGGGCACCAGGCTAGTCGGCCGTGGTAGGCCAAGGGCCCATGGGGGGCCGGGATAGCGTAGTGGGCACGGGTGCGCCTGCTTGGTGCGGGGGCCCGGGGCGCCATTAGCCGCGTGGGCAGTGTTGTGGGCACGGGTGACCTCGGAAAGGGGCCCGGGAGGCCGGCCTGCCATGTGTGCGTTTCAGGGGAGGTGCCATGGGGGCACTCCCCGGTGTTAGGGAGCTGGTAGGCTTGGAGGCAGTGTAGTGCCCGGGGTGCCATAGCGGGAGATTCGGCAGAGGGTCGTGCCTGCCAAAGGGAGCCACGTGTCCCAGCCAGGAGACCGTGTGAGGGCACGGGAGAGAAAATTGGGGGCGAGGCCCGAAATTGTGAGGACACCAACACAGGCGACGGGAATCTGGGTTGTTAGAACCAATAGTTTAAGCGAGAGGCGCTTGTTGAAAGCCCCGGGGTAGTTTAACAGTTAAATGGTTAGGGTAGATTAGGGAGATGTACCCTCCGCACCATCCATCCCCTCGCTGTCGTTGTGGGCCGCTGGACCCACTTGGTGTTAAGATCGCTGAACTCTGGGGAGGCCATTCTGAGGCTTGAGTTGGGCCTCGACACAGGACGTTAGCTCTCCCTTATTCCTCCGGGAAGGGAACGTAGGGGTTGGGAGTCGGCTAGGTGACAGGATAGGTTAGCCGAACAAGGACAGTACAGGGGGTTAGGGGACGATTTATAGTGGGGAAGTAAAAATAAAAACAACAAAAAAATAAGTTGGGGCTAAATTGGGGTTTGACAAATTAAGGGAGTGGGTATGTACAGTGACAGGCAAAGGCGATAGGTGGGAGGGAGACAGGTAGGTAGGTCCGAGCCCGCCTTCCAAGTGGCCAGCACCACCGCACTCCCTCCACCAACCTCCACTGAACGGCAAAGGCTGGCCAGCTTCATCTGCCGGCTGGCTGTTTTTCTTCAAGGCCTGTGCCGGCCCACTTCATCGGCAGCTGTTGTGTTGCTGCAAGGCCTGTGCCGGCCGGATCATCTGCAGCTGTGTTACTTCAAGGCCTGTGCCGGCCACCATCTGCCGGCTGTGTTTGCCTGCAGCGGCCTCTCTTCTGCGGGCTGTGCTCGCCTGCTGCCTTTGCCATGCCCACTGCCCACGTTCACCAGCCCCGTTCAATTTTTGCTTTGCCCCCCCCTGTTCATTTCCATGTGCGCCAGGATCCGCAAGGCAACAGTTTGCAAGCTGCGAGAACTGCCCTGTTGGCAGCTACAACACGGGCCTGCAGTGGCGGCCCGTGCACCGTGTTTGTGTCCATCCATCCATTCGTTGTGTTCATTGCGTGTGCCACTTGAGCTGGCACGGAGACTGCGTTTGTGCAGCCCATGCACCGTTGTGGTTCACTGCGTTCAGTTCAAAAGGGAAGGCCTTGGACTGCGTGTGAGCAGCCAGCCACGTTCCCTGTCACCTGCATTGGTTTGAGCCAGAGACTGCATGCGAGCAGCCTGGCTCCCTGCTAACTGCTTTTCTTTTGCAGAGTTCATTGATCCTGGGCCATGGTTTAGTGTAAAATTTGTAAGTTAAGGTTAAGATGTACTGTAAATATGAGTGCGCCCCCGGCATGTCTGTCCTAGCGCCGGCAATTTTATTTAAGTCGTCCGTGTGAGTGAGTTTGTTTAGGTAGTTACGCAGCCCTCAGGTTATTTATTTTGGAGACACGAATACCATGAATGTCGCACTCAGGGATCCGTAGGTAAAATGTACTAGGGGAAAACTACACATGATGGCACACGAGAATTTGACGACTCGGGACGAGTCTGTAAAAAGGGGAGGGGGTAGTGTTGTGGTTACCAAATTCGCAAACCACCATTCAGGTCCCTTAGGTGAGGTATCTCGGTAAGTACATGTGTAGTTAGGTCCAAACCCGTTGTCTAGTGGGAATACATGTCATTTATGCGTGCTGCGACTCTTCAGGATAGCCGTTTTTCTTTTACTATCTTTATTTTGGACCAACCGCCATGATTACCACCACAACCACAACATCAACCACCAACCACAACGCCGCTTCACCACAACCGCCACGACCTTCACGTCACACCTCGCAACCGTAGCATCGCCACCGTTCTTGCCCCGCTGTGGGTACCGGTGTTGGACTCGTGCAGAGCGCGCGTCGAACAGCGTGTACAAAATCACGGTTTTTGTGCTTCAAAAACGGATCAAAAACGACAAACGCCCACTTTTTGCCGTCCAATCGGTGAGTGAGGGGCGAATTGGCCCCGCCTCCAGGACGATCGATATATGCAAATTTGTGGATCAAAAAGCCTTCACGCCCACTTTTTCTCGGGCCAATGGGGAGCGAGGTGAAAGGTCAAAGGGAGGGGGTCAAAGGCGAAGCTACGGGGGGATAAAAGGACCGTGTTCGTCAGTCAGAGCCGTGTGGAAGTCTGGAGCCCGAAGCCTGCAGTAGCTGGAGAAGCTGAAGAGAGTCGAACGAGGAGAGCCCAAAGAAGAGTCCAGGGTGGAGAGTCCAGAGGCGGAGAGGCGGCAGCGGCGAAGGCAGACGAGGGGGTGCTCGCGACGGTGCCGGGAGCTGCACGCCCGAGGAAGGCCGGCAGCGCGACCTGGCCGAGGTGGAGACGCACACCAGGGATAATAAAGATCCTCTATACCCCGAGCATCAGCAACCCCCTCCTGTTTCCCCCCGCGCTGAGATAGTGCGACCAAGGGGGCCCCTTTCCCACCCCCTGCCAGACACTGTCCGCGAGGCCCGCGGAGTGAGGCGCCATCGCCGCTCCGCGTCTCATCACCAGACGGGTAGGCGCGACCCGGTCTCGGCCTCAGGCCCGCCTCATTCTTGGGGGTATTTCTTTTCCTTGGTTTTGGGTATGTGTTGTCGGCGCCGTCTGTGAGGTAGAATTGTATAAGTGTTGCCGTGTGCTCGGTAGTCGGTATTAGCTCTGCATTGTTTTCGCTTTTATATTTGCTTTTTGTGTAAATGGAATTGTGTTTTTTCTGTGTGCTTTTGGTGGAATTGAATATGTGTGCTTCCCGTGTGCCGCGAATAAATGTGCTTTATTATTGAACTGTTCTCCCGCTTCGCTTCGTCTTTTTCTCCCATTGAATCCTCATCTTGCTTCACGTAAAGGGTTGGTAGTGGGCTGAATATGCCCGATAATTAATCAAACCGTCGAGGTCGACGATAACACCGCTCGGTTATTCTGATAGTACGGAACGGGTCGCTTAAGTGGCCCGTGTCCGAAGTCGACCTGCGGCGAGGTGCGATCGCCCGGTCTACCCTCCGCGTGGGTACTTAGGTAGGTCGAATTTGGCGAGCAACCCTATCCCATGCGGGGGCTGATTGGCTCGATCGCGGTGAGACCAAAAGGTCCACCCGTGACTGGTTCCCGGCGTTAGTCCGAGAGGGTCACGACTGGATTGTCCGTCCGGTGGGCGACGTGCCGCGATTCGAGTTACGTGGCCGTCAGCACGCCGGCGGGCGCGAAAACCGCAACAATATATATACATATATATATATATACATATATATATATATATATATATATATATACATATATATATATATATACATATATACATATATATATATATATACATATATACATATATATATATATATATATATACATATATATATATATACATATACACAGCGCCACTTAACGACGGGGTTACGTTCTGAGAAACGAGTCGTTAAGCGACGTCGTCGTTGTGCGAACATCTTTTTTTTTTCGTTTTCGAACATCGTACTTTCACAAACCTAGACACCAAGGCTATATGGTGCAGCCTATTGCTCCTCGGATACAAACCTGTACAGCATGTTACTGTACTGAATACTGTCGGCAATTGTAACACACATCCAAGAGAGACGGAAGACACGTTAGATTTACCTTTGTGCTGTTCATGACGGCCATCGGTGTTGTTAGCAGCAGCTAACAATCTCCTCTCGCATCGATTATAGAAAGGTGAATAATTAGCGTTTGCATTTTATAAATACGTAATCATTGCATCGATGTTATAATTTACAAATGAAGAAATGAGCACCTGTCAATTGTGATATATATTTTCAGAACAGTGCGATTGTTTTAACAACATAAAAAGCTTCACTGAAAACAAATTTGTGTTTTAATGTCGACTAAGAACAACGATTTATTTGCGGAATTCTTCAATTCAAAGGTAATTTACTTGCTAGAAGGTAAACGTGCAAAATTGGTTCAGTTTGAAAGCCGATTTCCTTGAATCCCGATTTCGCACGATCCTGTTTTTTTTGCGACAACATTTTATGGACTTCAACGATCACTTTATAACAGAGCCACACTGTCGTTTATTTTCATTATGAGGTATTATGTACTGTACAGTGTACAGAATTGTATGTGCTATTTTTATACGAGGCTACATCACTAGGCGATAGGAATTTTTCAGTTACTTTTTTTTTTTTTCAGAGCTGGCAGATCCGTCGTAGATGCGATCCGTCGTTGCCTGGAACGTCGTTAAGCGGCACATGACTGTGTGTGTGTGTGTGTGTGTGTGTGTGTGTGTGTGTGTGTGTGTGTGTGTGTGTGTGTGTGTGTGTGTGTGTGTGTGTGTGTGTGTGTGTGTGTGTGTGTGTGTGTATATATATATATATATATATATATATATATATATATATATATATATATATATATATATGACGAGAGGGTGTGGCATGCGTATCGGGGCGAACATGAGGCTGCAGACATGGCTATTTTCCATTTCTACATTACTAAATCTCACCTGAACGAGATCACGTTTTTAACGCAAGGTCAACGCCGTGGGGGTCAATTCACTCCATTGAAATCCAGGGCCATCATTCGCACACATAGCAAGGCAAAACAGTGGATGACACCCCCTGACCTTGAAATCTCATGATGCGCAAAAATGGGACTTGATAATGTAGAAAAGGTCAATGTGTGATGCCAATTGCTGAGTTCTATGGAAATCAATAAAACCTCCATGTCCAAAATTGACACTCAACGTAGTCTTATAACAGTGTATAAGTGTGCTGTGGAAGACTGTTTCAGTAGCACTAACTTGTGGCTTTTTTTTAATGATCATTAAAATCATTATTTTTTTAAATTGAAGTATATACCTAACACTGCATGGGGTATCATGTTCTATGAACTCTCTAGGATTAGGAAATACTTATATTTTATGAGACAAAAATGAATATTTAAGGTAGGTAAATCATTTAAATGTGCTGATAATACAAAAAAGGAAATTAAATATCCACCAAGTTAAAAAAAAAAAAAAAAAAAAACAAACAAAAAAAAAAAACTAGGCCATTTGTTTATAACGGATGAAAGCAAAAGAACATCGATAGAAGGAAGCAAACTGCAATGGGAAGCCAGGCGAAGCTGCTATTTCAGGTGGTTACCCTTTGTTGGAGAAAAAGGGAGCAACAGCGGTTAGCATACTTTGATCAATGTTCTGTCCATACCATCCTTTGTTCTACCTGTCCGCTGTCGTAGAATGACATTATCCTTCACGATCAAGACTAATTTTCTATTGTACTTTTTGTTTAAGGTCTAAGATTCATGAAAAATTAAAAAAAAAAGGGAGCTGAGGGTCACATGATAATCATACCTCCGGTTTGTGGGGATGTCCAAGAGGTTGGGGTAGGCTGGACGAGTGGTTCGCCGAGGAATCCAAGAACCAGCCACCCGGACTTGACTTGCTCTGATCCACAATGCATTGACCAGCCTCATCTTTCTGTAGATCCTTGTACATTGCAACCAATGACTCATTTACCTGGTTTCGATCCTAGAACACAAACATTATGAAGTATTACAAATAAATAAATAAAAAAGTTTTTTTTTTAAAGCTCCTTTTTTTTCTATTCTACGAGGAGGGTTCTCTTTTGGCAGGGCTGCATTTTTCCCCATTTGTCTTCAGTACCCATCTCATCTGCCATTTGGGCATTAAAAGTCAGTGTGCACTTCCATGAGAATCCAGACCAGCATCAACAAAGATTACTTCCTCACTGAAGGTCATTAATGAGCCAGCTGGGGATTTTTTAAACCAATATTCCAAAAGTAAGAGTCATTCTCCCAAGAATAGCTCAGTTTCCAGACGTTGAGAACCATATTATATATATATATATATATATATATATATATATATATATATATATATATATATATATATATATATATATATATATATATATATATATATATATATATATATATATCCAACTTGTATACAAAAGAAAATGTTCACAAAACCCTTTCATTGATGGTTGTCCTGCATTACTGTCTATAGTTCAGCAAAAGCTAGCCCACACCAGAGCTCAAATGCAGTAAATTGAGGATAGTTATGTTTATATCCCTGTGGCCTTCTGCGACCATGCTAGAGTTGCGGCATGTAACCAGATCTTTCACAATCTCTGAAAACCTTTCCTGCAACAAATGATTTCTGAAATCCTAGGTATTTCCTGATACACTTCTCCAATGATGTGATGCTGTGACCAGGAAATATAATGCTTTGCATAAAAGGTGTTACATCCACCCAACCTTTACTGCACGCTTCTCGTGATCGTCTATAAACTACAACTACTCTGAAAAAAAATATTTGGAGTTCTTCAGATCTTCACATTCAGATTTGGAATTCACTTCTAGATCTCCAAACATATACAGGTGTACGTACTCACACTTTTACTATTCTCGTTTTATATGTTATTTTCATCAAATGTAATCCATGCAGCCAGGTATGAAATGTTTTCTGATTGAGGTGACGTTTAGTGTTGGTTTGTATGTGACAATTATCAATGTCGACAGCAAAACGAATGATATTTGAATTCCATTTCGATTTTTGTCCTGAAAATCAAAATAATTTTACTGAAAGTATCGTTTCGTCGTCACTTTCATTCCAACATCTCTCGAGTGATTTGCTGAATTATCCCTCGATAACCCTGCTGCCCAACCACCTTTGCCGAATGGTGAAGGTGGGGTGCTTGCTTGGTCAGTTTTAACCCTCACAAACAGAAAAAAATAAACTCTGGATAGCCTATACAAAATGTTTTTGTACATTTTATGTGTGGAATAAAATAAAAAAAACCTGTTGCTTGTGTTTTGTAATTTCAAAGTTGTTTCAAGATAAACATTATTCGCTTTTTTTTTTTTAATTTTTGCATTCCAGTCCAAATTTTAAAAGGGTGACCTTCAAAATCATTAAAGATGTTCAAAAATATTCCCTTTTGAAGTTTATCTCTGCGAGCACTTCAATGCATTCACCTAACACACACAAACAACGGTCACAATACACACACCCCTTGGTCAACAAAATCCTCATCATCCAGAATCTCCATGTCAGTGGACTCAGACTCGGAGCTCGACTTGTCTGTCCTGAAAAAGCACCAGAACAAACCATTCTGCGTGAATTCAGATAAAAAACAAAAAACAAACAAACAAAGTAATCAATGAAAATATTACTACATATTAGTCATGCGCCGCTTCACGATGGGGATACGTTCTAAGAAATGAGTTGTTAAGCGATTTCGTCATTGTGCGAATATCATAGAGTGTACTTACACAAACCTCGATGGTATATCCTACTACACACTTACGTAGGTTATATGGTATAGCCTATTGCTCCGAGGCTACAAACCTGTACTGAATACTGTTGGCAATTGTAACACAATGGTAAGTATTTGTGTATCTAAACATATCTAAACATAGAAAAGGTACAGTAAAAATACGGTATAAAAGATAAAAATTGGTATACCTGTATAGGGCACTTACCATGAATGCAGCTTGCAGGATTGGAAGTTGCTCTGGGTGAGTCAGTGAGTGAATGAGTGGTAAGTGAATGTGAAGGCCTCGGACATTACTGTACACTATTGTCGATTTTATAAACACTGTACACTTAAGCTACACTAAATTTGTAAAAAAAAAAAAAAAAATTCTTCAATAATAAATAGATTCACCTTGGCTTTCTGTAACTTTTTTACTTTATAAACTTTTTGATTTTTAAAAAAACTTTTTGATGAATGCTGAGAGGCCATGATGAACAAAACACGAGATTAAATCAAGCACACGGAAAAATGATGTAATCAAGAGACGAGGTAAACACGAGATGTACGAGGCTGCTGCGTAACACGGCACACTGTTTTACAGTAAACTTTTTTTTTTAATAAGTAGAAAGAGTACACTCTAAACTTATGATAAAAAGTACAGTATTGTAAATACATAAACCAGTAACATAGTTATTTATTATCATTATCAAGTATTATGCATTGCACATAATTGTACGTGCTAAACTCTACTTTTATACGACTGGCAGCACCACGACGGCTACGACATCACAAGGCGATCGGAATTTTTCAGCTCCATTATAATCTTATGGGACCACCGTCGTATATACGGTCCGTCGTTGACCGAAACGTCGTAATGCGGTGCATGACTGTCATATATATATATATATATATATATATATATATATATATATATATATATATATATATATATATTTATATATATATATATATATATATATATATATATATATATATATATATATATATATATATTTATATATATATTTAGGCCCAATCACATCTCACCCAAAATAAGAAGAAAAACTAATCACCTATCACCGAATCAATTACCCCAGATGACTAGGTTCAATAGATTAACTCCCATGCTTTTCCAGACAAAAAAGCTACATAAAGCAACCAAGAACTAGAACTGCACTCGGTAGAGTGCATACCTCCGCTGGGCTGAACAGTTTACATTTTGTATCCCACTGATAGGCTGGATCTGAATCTGAACCTCCAAAATCAAATCGAATTGTTTTTGTCACCGACCCAACTAATCCACCACATTTCATCCAAATCCATTCACAACTTTTTGAGATATCATGCTACACATAATTTTGGCCCCATCTCTCAATGGTGAAGAATGACTTTAAAAATGTTTTTTTAATTCTTGTATCCATATCTTCACCAAAATCGAATCGATTCATCCTTCTCATACACCCAACCTATCCACCAAGTTGAGTCCGAATCAGTCCATAACTTTTTGAGACATCGTGCTATTTAACGTTCCTGGCCGTATCACTCGATGGTAAAGAATCACTTTAAAATCTAAGTGTCCGTCTAGATCCGTATCCAGATCTTCACCAAATCTCATATTTTCGTCTTTGTCACACACCCAACCTGCCCAACAAATTTTATCTGAATCCATCCACAAAATTTTGAGATATCCTGTTCACAGACAGAAACAGACAGGGATGTAACATAACCTCCATCCATATTTGTTGGCGGAAGCAACTAGAACGGCACTCTTCGACGTTGACCGATATGCCTTTGCCCACATTATCATACCATTATACATACTTGTCCCAAGTTTGATTTAAATCCCTTCAGCTGTTCTCAAGTATCACATTTTTATCTGACATGACCTTTGATGCCGAAATCGAATTAGTTCATCGTTGCGTCATAATATATACTTATACCAATTTTGGTCAAAATTCCATCACTGGTTCACAAGTTAGTGTGGTAACAGAATTTTTACCTAACAGGACTTCTGACCTTTGACCTCTTGATTCCATCATCTAATAATTTCATCTTTGCATCATTATACATACTTGTACCATTTGACCTTGGAAGAGCAAGGCTCAAGGAAGAGCAAGTAAAAAGAAAAAGTCAAGGAAGAACAAGACAGTTGGGTAGCAGGGAAACAATTGGGCACAACCAGGATAAACAAACACAAACACAAAGGATAAACCAACAGGAAAGGTAGAGAAGGAAACACTGGCACCAGCAAGTGAGGGGGTTCGGTTAGGAAGGATTCATGGTGGTAATAAACATCAATGGGGCAGGATGGGGGATGACACAAAATGGCAATGCAGTGCCTGCTGGAAACCCTGGAGGGAAGAGTGTAAAATAATGGCTTACGGAAGATGTTTCTATGGACAGGCGAAGTGTATCCTGTAGTTTCTGGGAAGATCCTTTAACCGCAATAACATTTTGTTGAAAGAAGACATATTGGCACTTGGCAGTCATTAGTGTACAGCACACAGTTGCCGATGACATGACTGTGCCACTGATGCAGTGTCACCTTGTGTACGTACGGGCAGAAGTTTGTAATTTGTTCAGAGTGCCGGTGATGACACTGTACCTCATCACAAAATATACCGTAGGACCTTTAACATCCACCGACTAATACAAGCGGATGGGACACCCAAAATAATGTCCTTCCGATGGACAGTGCCCACAATGTTGCTCCGTCCCTGCATGTGAAACACCAATCTAACTGATCAGAGACAAGTATATATATATATATATATATATATATATATATATATATATATATATATATATATATATATATATATATATATATATATATATATATATATATATCTCAAAGCTACCCGCCAGCCCACTAGGATATATAATGCAGGTTACTTGTACTGTATACAACATAATTAAATTCTCCATCCACACCCTCCCATCATCACAAAATGACAACAACTAGATGTCAAAGTAAGAAAACAAGTCATACAGGTGAATAGGTGACGTTTGCTCAGAGAGCTTATCACCAATGAGCAAACTTGTGCATGCAACCTCTACACTTCTGATGTGCTTCATCGGATTTATTGGATGTTGCATACAAATATTTATGGTCATCTGAACGATTATGTGCTCCTCCACATATCACTGTATGTTGAATGGCTAACAGCTTGCACGGTGTATTCATGAATGAAGAAATTTGAGGAGAGAAAGTGGATAGAGTTGAAAAAGGTCAGCACAGGAAAGATATGAACGTCGGGGAGGGTGTTAAAATCCCTGCTTTGTAATGTAAAAAAACTGTTCTTTATTTAAACCTAAAAAAAAAATTTAGAAAGACAAAAAATCTTGTCAACTCAGAATATCAGTGTGTTCAGATTGAGACACGACCATATGGAAGTGGTGGAAAGTTTCATCTTCCTGGGTTCTAAGATTGAAGTAAGTGGAGAATGTGGAGGATAACTTAATAGATGGTTTGTGTTGTTGAGAACAGCAATATCAGGATTGACAGATCTGGGAAGACAAACATGTGACAAAACTAAAAGTTCAGCAGCCAAAGTGGTATTTTTTGTCGAACCTTGCAGTGGAAGTCCCACATGGGATCTTAACCAATTTTGAATCTTCAGATCATGTACAATCGGAACCTGAATGATGCCAAGCTGGCACCTTTGAGCGTTTTGCAGAAATGACTGGTTTCTACAGTAACCATCTCAGCCAGCTGAGCATTCGTGAGTAAAAAAGAAAACTCGTCGTATTGCATCCACTAGTGCTTGTATTTCAGTCATTAAAATGTTGATCAATTTGTTTTCTGATATAGGGAATCCAATGAAACATTCATATTGTTGCGGACCCGGGGGATGGGGGCAAGAAGACCATGATGGGGGAAGCTACTTTGGGTTCCCATCAGCTCTCCGGGAATCGCAGGCCGTCGCACACGAATAACTCCGTGACGCGGCAGGTCGCTAATCGACCATAACTCGACCACGTGACTTAGGGTCCTCCGTCTAATAAATACCGTTTACCTAATGGTCACATAATGTAACTACAGGGGGACACGCCCTTGGTACGCCTTGCTCAAACCGGATCACCTTACCGGATCAGATGCAGCCGAGCGTAACTGCCCAAAGACGTACCAGCTAGAAAACAGATCATTGGGGGATAATATCCTGGCTAAGTTAGGATAAGAACCATGCCGAACCAATGAAGGAAAAGACAATAAACGAGCTGGGAACATTTCTATACAAGCATTTATTTACAATCAAGCGAGGAAAGGTATGTGGCACAGTAAATGGGGTTTATTCGTATGTACAGCAGGGATAACAAGGAATTTCTGTGGTGCGGCAAAAGGGCAAGCAATGCTACAAAGCAGACACAGAGCAGACTTATCCTGTTATCACTTCTACAATCTCAACTTATGCTACGACAGGCACCATCACATACACACACACGAACAAACCCAAGGAAGATTAGATCGCCAGAAAGAAAGAGAGCAGATGAGGATAAACGGCCTCGCAATACCTGGCACGGTCGGCCGACCAACACAACCCAGTGCACTTAGGGGGAGGTACGGGGGAGAAATACTGGTGGTGTCTAAGGTGTGGGAGGTGTGGTGTAGTGTAATATGGGGGGGGGTGCAGTGTCATGCCAGAGGAAAATGGGATTGCGAGTCAGTAAGGATGCTCTTTTGTGCGTCAAAAGGGGACGAGATGGAGGGGTGGAAAGAGAGAGAGGAGAGAAGATGCGTGAGGCAAAAGATCCCGAGTCTTGCATAGGTCTGCGAGTAGCGTGTACCACCGTGAGACGCTCTGCTCGAGCGTTCCCACATCGAGAGTTGGCGAGTTATCCCAGACTTAGTCACTTTGCCGGAGCTCATGGCAACGTGCGCTCCGCACTGGTCCTCCGGAATAAGCACATCTCAGTGGCACACCAACTGCGAGTGAAGAGCCAACGAAGGACAGAGGCAACGAGGGGCATCCAACATAGAGCTGAGACAAGCAGTGAAGAAGGGGGTGAAGAAGAGGGGCAAAGAAGAGGGGCGAAGAAGAGGAGCGAAGAAGAGGGGCAAAGAAGAGGGCGAGCAGCTCTGCGATCCCCCTTTTATAAGCCCTTGGCAAAGGGTGGGGTGATGACCAGAAGTGACATGGTGCAACCTGAATCCCGCTTCTCTGTTGTGCCACAGCGGCGCTATCTACGCCCTGCCAGGCCCCTGGGGCCGGAAGCGGTCTCATTCGCACATCTGGCGTGGGACGGCCGACTCAACATAGTGTATAAGCCGGCAACCTAGCCCTGAACGTGCTCAAAGTGCAGTCTAAATGCCGAATAGCAATGCACATCCACCACCCACGCCCCCAACCTTCATGAGCCAAAATGCACACCCGGGCCACGTACTAAACACCCAGATAGCCCTTCCAAACCAAACTCCCAGACCCCTCCTCGCTGCCAGTCTTACCATGTTCTGGCGACTGGACGAGGGTCGTATCAATCCTGCGTGCTCACCCGGGACATTCCTGGTGAGATGCGGTTGGTGCTATTAATGTCCGTTGCTCGTCCCCGCAACATGCGGTCCGAGTTCAGCCCGAGTTATGCGGCACGCCTCTGTTTAGTGTCGAATTGTATCGATACAGAGGTACAAGGAGGTGTGGGAATATTTTTCCTGTGTGCAGGAGGTGTTGGTGGTCAAAGTGGTGAGTTTTTGGTGAGCAAGGTGAGATGCCATTGGAAATTGGTGCGCAGATTTGAATGAAATAATTGTGTGGTGTTTATAGTGGAGGAAGTTTGTTGGTTCCAAGCCACGGGAGGCATCGTAGTGTGCTTATTACTCATCACATTTGGCATGGCGTGTGTGCTTGCTTGACTTGCTTGTCATCTGAAGTGATATTGATATTCGTGTTCACACCATTCTCTTCCACAATGTTCAGCAAATGATGTATGATGATGACATCAGCCTCCTCTTGAGTGTTTCTCTTGCCTTTGCGGTGAATTATCATACCTTCATGGATTTCAATAGGGATTGGATCACTGCCTGTCACGACAAGTTTATGGTGTGTCCTCAGTTGTTCCCGCTGTTCATGCAGAGTCTTGACAATCAAATCAATCAGCTGAACTTTGTTGCAAGTCACAGTTGATGCAATTTTTTTGTGGTGGGCATGAGAGTTGATGCTGTCTGCTGGCTTCTTTCCCTCTTGTTGAGCGAGTGACACCTTTGATGCTATAATCAACATACCTGTCAGAGTAGACATTTGTGCCCATCTTTTTTGCAACATAAATTGTCCACAAATTCTTGAACTATTCCTTGTGATGGCCAGTGAATGACCCACAGCATGATTGATCCATTTATTATAGCATGAGCAGCCTCTGGTGCAGACCTTGTTGTCAGTTCAATGTTCAGTTTGTTCTCGAGGGTGGATTTATTTGTTGCTAATCTCATTTCACCAGTTTTGGTGAACACTGAAGTTGGCATTGGTGCCAACTGGTATTCAAGAACATCAGTAAGATTCATATCAGGAATGTATAATGATGATACAAAAGCAGGTAATAGTTTTACTGTGGCAGTTCCCCAGGTATATTTGGATGTTGTGATCATGATATATTGCTTTTTGGTGTGGCTAATGCTTTTGCTGATCAGAATAAATTTCTAATTGATGAAATTAGTTGGTATATTAGTGAATATACTCCTAATCTTAAAACAGAAGAGATGTTGAAGAGAAGACAACTCAAAGAAACCACTCAATGTATCATTCCTTAAAAGAAGATGCCAACATGTAAAACAGAACCAAACCACTTACACGTGGAATTTGGGTGTTCTGGAAGGAAAGCCACGATATCTGTGGCTCATTTAAAAAAAAAACCAGATGGTGATACTGCTACTGATAAGAATAATGCGTTGAGTGATAATGCTAAGGTGAAACAACCGCGTTTCTCTAGATGGAACATTTTATCCACGAGATTGATTGGAAATTAATTGGGGAAAAAATGATTTTGCTGAAGCATACAAGTCTTGCCAAAAGGTGTGTGAAAGCAATAGAAATAAAGAACCCATTTTGGATATGACAGCATTTAAAAGTTTGTATACAATCTATGTGATTGACCTGAGTGCTCAAAAGGAAACTATAAAGTCTAATCAAGTGGATACTTCCCTATGCATTGAAAGAGGAGAGAGTGAAGAAGTCGATACATATAATTTGCTTTTGGAAGAAACAGAATTACAGATTAATACAGATAATGGTGTTATGATTAGTCTCACATAATTTTTTTGATAAATAAATGAGAAGTAAAGTGCCAACTGGGGTATATGTTAATCAAATCAATCTTCATAAACTATCATCTTGTGTTCAAAATCAAAAGCCTTGTACGATTAACGTTAATACAATTCAGAGAAAAGGAGCAGTAAGAATTGATGTTTTGCTCACAAGAGAACAGGTGAAAATCTTGAACGATACTGGCTCACTTAAAATTAAAATGTCAAAACCAATGTTGAAGAAATATTCAATAAGAGAGACGAGTGGAGAATTTCTCCCATTTCTAATTCCTTTATTTGCTGGTTTAAGTGCGGCTGGAGCATTGACGGGTGGTATTTCAACAGCGGTGAAAGCTTCCAACGAAAGGAAGGCTCAACTCCGGGCTCAAAAAAGAATTGGAAAGACATAACAAAGAGTTGGAGAAACAAATTTGTGGAAGTGGTGTAATTGTAGATTTTGCTGAAAAACTTGAAGGTCTGCCTGATAAAGCGAGATTGTTTGTTGGAGATATGCTTTCTTCTATCGCACAAGCAGGTGTAAAATTAACTAAAAGGGGTGAGGGATCATATCTTCCTAATAAATAAATGAGCATTGATGAGTGGTTTAAAGAATTTGGAAGGAATACAACATCAAATTTAGAACTCATTAAATATTGTAAGAATTTAAAAAATCATAATGTGGTTATTTGTTTGGGAGATAAATTAACAAACGTGTTTCAACATATAAAGAATATTATTATGAACTTAGAAGATAATAATGGGAACGGTTCTCATTGGGTTTGTATTTTTAATAGTAAAGACAAATATTATTTTGATAGTTTTGGTCTTCCATCACCTGTAGAAGTTATAAAATTCTTACAGAATGGTGTTTATCAAACATTTCAAGTCCAAGAATTAAATTCCAAGTGTAGTGGTCAATTATGTCTATATGTGTTATTTCAACTCAACAAAATTAATTTTTTTAATGACATTATTTTTAATCTAATATAAATGACTTATGTTGGTAAAGATGGTTCTATCTTTGGTGTATCCCAAGAACTGGATATTGATTTATCAAATTATTACACAAAGGCACAGGCTGAATGACAGAAATATAGTATAGCAAAAAATATTAATATGAAAATTGCTTATAAATTAATAAATTATCCAAGCCCAACTGACACGAATGACTTGGTGAGATTAAGTGATTTATCACAATATATATCCTTAAATAAAACAGCACGTTTTGTTGAAGGAGTAGAATTTACAACAACACCTGGTTCAACAAACCATACACCTTTTCTTATTAAATTCAATTATCTGCTTAGTATTGAATTTTATAAAGAAGGAAGAATAGTTAATATGAGAATAGAGAAATGGAGGTATAATATATGGGATTTAGGCTATAATTGGTCTTTTTCTTTCACCTAGAAGACCTACACGATTTTTATCAGTCTCGTAAAGAAGAATATTATCCTCTTAGTAAGAATCAGGAGATAGGTGGAAGCACAATTACAGGAATAGGAAATTATATGATGGTGAAGCAATAGTTTATATGACAAAGAAGGAAGGAAATTGGATAATTATACAAAGTCAAGGAATACAAACTGATTTAACTATGGGAAGATGGGGAGGTATTGTGTGTCATCATATTAATCTGTCATATATTTCTGATACATAAATGATAACAAGAAGGCTTCAAGAAAATTATAATTTTTGCATTCAAGGATATCTACAAGAAAAGGGTGTTCGATTTTATATCTATATTAATATTTCGGCACGTCCCTTTCTTTGTTCCATCAGATTTTTATTACTGCATGAAATGAAACAAGCTTTGACATATCTAGTAATAATATTATTGTCTTCCTTAAGAGGCCCCTCAATATTCGTTTCGATGATTATTGTAGTTAAATCTTATTATTATTTATATTAATATTTCGGCATGCCCCTTTTTTTGTTCCACCATCAGATTTTTGTTACTGCATGAAATGAAACAAGCTTTGACATATATATGTAGTAATCTGATGGTGGAAAATCTGATGGTGGAACAAAAAAAGGGGCGTGCCGAAATATTAATATAGATGATATTATTGTCTTCCTTAAGAGGACCCTCAAAATTCATTTTGATGATTATGGTAGTTAAACAGTTCATGTTCTCCATTTGCAAAATGGGAGGAATTATTGCACAAAAAAAGAAATAAAAATGTTTCCCATTTTTATTAGAGGACCACGGAGATGAGTTCGTAAAACCTTTTGTAGAGTATGTTATTATCAATCACTATACGCCATAGTAAATTGCTCATGTTATTGAGCTGTCAATAAGCTATCAATCATAGACATATAATAAACTCACTTGAGTATTCATATCTCTATTTCAATGCGTAATATCAAGCGGGACCTTCATGATGACCGAATAAAACCGGTCTCGATGTCCGTCCGACCGTATATCTGTTCACAATCAAACCGATCGTGATACATTTTAAGGCTTTCCGAGAGCTTTGGAGAGATTACCTACACTCCCGCACGGTGCTGTTTTTATTATTCCTACTGCACTTCATTAGAACATAGATCGTGGAAGGATGCGCAGATCCCAGGAGAACAACTATAGCTGTACAGAACAATTCATATTATCGATGGAAAAATGATATTTAATTGATATTATAATAAATTGTTTATTCAAAATATCTTCAAATTTTGTGAGTTTTTAGTTTGTTGTGAAATATTAGGTCCTTGGGTCTCCACATAGTGGCATACAGGCTTAAGTCGTACTTCTGTTTACGACCGTAGAAAATCACAGAACCATCCAATCGACATGCTGTTTACAGTTTCAGAATCAGCTAAAATCTACAAGATATTGTTACAGGCCAGGGGTCAGCCGCCAACCGACCGCTCTGAACGGAGCCGCAAGTCAAGTCGGCCCAGCCGATCGCCCGGAATATAGATTGCCGCCCGGATAACTCCGAGCGACGGGTCCTTGTACAAGAACCGAAATACGCCAATCGGCAGATCACGTGGGGTAGGGTCGATTGCCAATCTTCAATGTACCTAAATACCCACGTGATCAACTACCGGGGTATTCCACCCTCGACGGAACTCGTACGGAACAAACCGCAGAGGCGAGCTTGTCCGTGCGCGATTCCGAGCGGCGTAATCGCCGAGAACCGTCGGTCCAAATGTCCCCCTATTACGGCAAACCAACGGCTTTCTAACTCCCAACACATTGAATGTTCAGTCAATGAGGGAATGGACGAAACGAGCAGGTTTACATTCACACAAGGACATTTATTACAATGAAACACGTATGCAATTAAATAAGGCAAAACACGTATGCAATTATACAAGCAACAAAAGCACGACAAAAGAATTACAACCGTCTACTTATTATGTACAGTCATTTACACTTAACAGCAGTTCCTACTTATTAGACGGGCCCACGGACACATGTATGCGCGCGCACGCACGCACGCACACAAAACGGTGGCTGAGGCCTTTAATCACGAGCTCCAGCTCGAAGGACAGGTGAGCTGAAACTCAGAGCTTGACTCGAACCTTTCCACCTAGTGTGGTCTTCAACTTGTCCGGACCCGGGCTCCAGCGAGAGCGAGCTGGATCCAAATCGCCGTGATCCTACCCGAGCTCCCGCGAATCCTCCCGCGCTTCTCAACACGTGCCGGTGAGAAGAGGCGCCGATCCTTCCTGTCGATCGTCGCTTCCCCGAGGATCCAACTCCAAGAAGAGGCCGATGCGTCGCACCAAGCCGGGAAACAAAATGGAGAACGACAAGCTCCACGAACCAAGAGGAAGAGGAAGAAGAGGAAGAGAGGAAGAAGCCTCCACTCGCAGCTCGAGCCGAACAACCGGCTCAAGTTCCTTCCAAAACAAAGCAGCAGCCGAAGCTCACTGAGCAAGCCGAAGCAAAAAGCTTCCGAAGGTCTCAAGCCAAGCAAGCCAAGCAGGACCCGATGGCTGAATGACTGCTCTCTCCGAAGCAAAAAAAGCTTACTCTTCCCACGGGACTCAGCACACGAACTCTGCCCACGGGACTCAGAACGGGACTCTTTTTGAACAAAGAAAAGATGTCCTCTTTATCCTTTGCACCCCCTCCCCCGCACCCGGCGTGACTCATGCCCTCGTGATCCACCCCTCGCTCAACCACGGGTGGGAGGGAGTTGTTGACGTCACGGGATGGCAGGGTTCTTCGTCCTCTTCGCAGAAGAGGGGGGGGTAGACGTCTCCATTGTTCACTCCCTAACTATTAAATCGATCCGCAGTGCATCTAATCAATTTCAAAACATTTAAACAATGGAAGGTGAGCTATCTAGGGAACATGCACTTATCAACATAGCTGACTAAGGGAACCTGTATGTTGTGTGCAATTGAATTCCAAATTCGTAACAATATGAATATGTAGACGAAACTGATCCGGCCAGCTAAAATCTACAAGATATGAATATGTACACGAAACTGATCCGGCATTTTGGATCACTTTAAAGTAGGGTGCCCTGTAATTTTAATGCGCTCCATGGATCCTCCGGAACTCACGAATGGTATACTTATATACTGGCCTTATACTGATGTTAAAAAACCCACAAATTGAGATTTGATTAAAATATTAAATAAAAATGAACTTCTAAAGGTGATGAAATCTAAAACTTTTTTAGAAATCATCAACAAATCTTATTGCTTTCCTATTATGAGAAAAGTAATTGTGGATTCAAGAGTATCGCAGAATCCAGATGAATATATTATTATATTCTATGGGGAGAAAGTGGTTCAAGGATAGTAAGGGATGAGGAAGGAGTTGACGAAACTGAGAAGAGAGAGAAGGAGGAGAGGGAGAAGAGAGAGAAGGAGGAGAGGGAGAAGAGAGAGAAGGAGGAGAGTGAGAAGTCGTACAGCGGATAAGCTCTCTTATTTTAACAAATTGTGCATTTTATGAGAAAAGCATGAAATTTCTAGCATAGTTAGGGCATACCATAATGTTTATTTTCGGATGTGGAGGGAAGTCAGATTTGACCTATGAGGGGACAGTGAGAGGTCAAATCCAAGATGGCTGCTAGTCACCCGGGTCTAATGTTCAAACGTCCTTAATTTTGGAACCAGACTGCGCAGAAAAACATTTACGGTGTGATTTCCAACTAAATTGGGGATGCCCATTCATTTGGTGATACCTTTGAGGAAGTCAGAATTCAAGGAAATGAATTTAGGTCAAGGTAAAAATTTATCAAAAAATAAGCAATCAGTTGAAATTTGCAAATGAATACCGAGTGGTGTCATTGTGGCAAATTTAGTTATTTAGCCCCTCAGAGGGTGTGCTTGAGGCGGATGTGGTGCAGTTATGTATTGTGTATATCCATGCTTAGACGAGCTGGGTATAGATGCATTATCTGTAGAGTTCTATGTTTTGTTGACCCTTACCAATAAATAAATCCTAGATATTGACATGTATCTAAGAAGATAGCCTAGATGTAAAATGTGGAATGGTAGTTGGTGCTTTCATTGTGTTTTTGTCTTTCAGAATTTTCTCTCCTGCCATGGTGATTTCGTCACAACCATGCCAAAGCGTCACTTCCTGATGGACCCTACCCAACCCTCTAAATCCAAGCAATCCAAGCCACCCCCAGCACTAACTGGGACATTTGTGTCCTCTGCCAAGTAGTAACACATGAATCTTTGCAGTGTCCTCTCAGATCAACGAAACAGCCCGTTGATAGTGGCTATCTCACTCACCCGTTGATAGTGGATCACTCTCCCCGAAGCATAAAAAATCATGCCATAAATTGATCCGCTGTCGCTGTGAGAAAGGATGCACTGAAAGGTGCAAGTGTGCCAAAGATGCGCTCAAGTGCACTGTACTGTGCTTCTGTTCTGGATGCTGTTAGATTTTGATCACTCCCATTACCATCATCATCATTGCTATTAATAAGGTATTAAATAGACTAGCAGCATGGGACTATTCTGTTAATTTTTTTTGTACTAGTACGTGCCCGTAAAAAAAAAAAAATAATAAATAATAATAATAATAATAATAATAATAAAAAATAAATAAACCACACAGGCCGTTTCTTCGCTCTCACATGCCCGTACGTGCGTGACCCGGAAGTTCGATATTATTCGCAGTTACGATTATTCGCAATTTATTTTTAATACCCATTTATTCAATTAGCGCCAACGTATTTTACCTTTTCGCAATGTCGTGGCAAGGAAAAACAAAAAGAGAAGAGAAGAGAGAGAAAAAAATTTACTTCCTGGTTCGGAGCATACCAGCAATCTGATGTTCCCGAAATTTATACACCGTCTAATATGAAAACGATCATAACTTGGGCCATTGTGTTTATCTATAAATGCGCACAAGAAATGGAGAAATTATTAGAATACACGAAGTCATCACTCTCCAGAAGCCCATACGTTGTAACCCGTAATGGGGAACGTGGCTGTGCTTCCCTTCCCCATCGGCCACGCCCACGCAAGAACGTGTCTTGCCATTGGTTGGTAAATAAATGGCCATAACTTGGGAAGCACTTGTCCAATTAATATAAAACCTTGAAAAGGCACATCCTCAGGTCCCCAGCAATATACCTGGCAAGTTTCAATTAGATTGGACCAGAGGTCGTCGAGAAACAGCAGTCACACACACACACACACACACACACACACACACACACACACACACACACACACACACACACACACACACACACACACACACACACACACACACACACTGCTGGAATTATAGATAGATTATTATCCCTATAGTGTCAAAATGGAAGCGAAGTTTCGCTATATTGCATAGGTCCAATCCATTGTCTTTTACCAAAAGAATGTCCAAAAGTTTTTAAATGTAATTTGACCTTGACCTTGATCGAAATGCATTTCCTTGGCTCCTGGTGATCTCAAAAGTATCACTAAACGAATGGCCATTCCAAACTTAGTTGGAAATAACACCTTAAATATATATTTTTTACACTGTTTAGTTCCAAAATTAAACGCGTTTGATCATTAGACCCGGTAGAATGGTGGCCATCTTGGATTTGACCTCTCACGGTCCTCAGACTTCCCTCCACATCTGAAAAGAAACCTTATGGTATTCACGAACTTTGTCAGAAAATTCATGCTTTTCTCATAAAACGCACAATTATTGTGCTTATCCACTGTATTATTATGTAGTTTCAATCATCATTGTGCAGAAGTAGTTGGCACGTTAAGAGATGCCATTTATAACTTGAGTTCGGCAGACTGCCACATGTGTGGCCATCTCACTTACCCATCGTCATCAAGAACGCGTTTGGCTGAATGTCTTTCCTCCAGCATGGCCATCCCAGACTCTCTCTCCATCCTACACACACTCTTGTAAACTGTACAGCAGAGCAAGGAGGGAGACAGCAGATATCAATTGCCTCAATGTTTTTCTTTGCAAATGCTTTACCATCACTGTATATGGCATATGTATATATAAATATATATATATATATATATATATATATATATATATATATATATATATATATATATATATATATATATATATATATACAAACAAACAAATAAATAAATATACAAATAAATAAATATACAAAATAAATAAATATACAAAATAAATAAATAAACAAACAAATAGATAAATAAAGAAAGCAACAATAAAAGTAACCTCAAGGAAAGTTGTCTGAAAACAAGAGCGCAAATGAAGTAATATTTCAAAGGAGGGAAAACAATAAGTTTAAAATGTTCACACTTGCAGAGCCCAACAAACCTCTCTCAACAAGGATCCGAAAAGCCACCCTTTGTCTTCGTCCATATTCATTCCTTGGGAGAATTAAAAAAAAAACAGAAGAGCTTTTGAACGTTTGGTCGTGTATTGTTCACGAAATAAACTAGAGCAAAGTTGATGGCATGCCATCGCAAATCCCCACGCTTCCCATCTAAAGTAAAGCTGAAAGATGGAAAAAAAAGTTCCACCAGGGTAGACCCAATATCTAATTTCGAGTTAAAAACGGTTTTCCTCGTTTTGACCCATGTGACCACAAGTCCCCACCCACAGAGGCATGAACTAGGGGTCAAATACAAAAATTTGTGACACATCATGCGTCCCCCAATGTTGATTGCATATACAAAGGTTTGTTAAGAAAAGTTTAAAAATGTGCTCGTAATCACATTTTTTTGGTATTTCACTACCCCTGGGGGAGGGGGGGGGGCAGTGTCTCGATGATAGTGCTGTCGCACCTTCTTGCCATGTGGTGATCACAATGGTTTGGTGAATTTCTGCACAATTGTTTATGAAGAAATAGCAAGATGGATGGACAGATGGACAGGATTACAAAAGCCCCATGTTTGTTTGCTTTAAGCATGGGGATCATAATCATCAGGGGCAACACAGTTTGATTATGACCAAAATCAAAAATTCCTATCCTGACTTGTGTAAATGTTGACAACTGAAGTTATAAAATATGTATTGGGACAAATATGTATTGGGATACCTGTACGTGTGCTGTAAATCTGCGGCCATAGACGCAACGTCCACATATTTCTCTCCCGAGTTGTACAGGTACTGTCGGCAAGAAGAAAAATATTGGGTTACTTTTGTACATGGAAAGTGCACATCCCTTCCTGGCCCACCTCGCGCCTCAAGTGTTAGAGCTTGTTACAGCTCCTCGAGGGTATGTATGGTCAAACATTGAGGAAATAGTACGAGTCTTTCGAGTGGTATGTAAAGGAGTGTGATAGCATTAGAAAGTGCGTGACGACACGTCACTGAGGCAGATGGAGTGCATGCTCATCATGCCGGGCGAGCGCGCTCATCGTGCCGGGCGGGCGCGCTCATCGTGCCGGGCGGGCGCGCTCATCGTGCCGGGCGGGCGAGCTCATCCTGAAGATGCCTTAGGGTCAATTCAGACAGTCCGAGATACCTTCTAACATTAAAAGTGCCAAAACGATTTTGTTCCGGTTTTCTGCTCCAATTGGTTCATCTGATCACGAGCAAGTGAAAGTAAACATCTCTTGAGCTATTTATTCTCAGAGAGCTGCCGCCTCAACACCGGCGAGCCCTTTCACACGTGCAAAAAAAGAACAAACAAAAAAAAACCAACCCCAGAACCAAAGTTTTCACGAAGACAAAAATCACAAGCCGGTCAGCCACTTGGAATACGTCTTTCAATCCTGATAAATCTCACTATCACCGTCTAAAAGGACCATCTGGCAAACCCTCCAATCTACTTTCTTAACAATCCTCTTGATATGAGGAAGTTCAGTGATTCAATCTCCTGGATCTCATGATCAGCCATTACCTTTCTTGAGCAAACCACATTTGAAAATTGGCCTCCAAAGCCAGCCTCCATCGTACAAAGTGATTCATTGGTACACCCGAGGTCTTATTCACCTACAAGGCCTTCATCCACAGCTTGATGGAGTACTGGCTCTTCGCTCTGGGGTGGCTTCCCCTGCCTCACAACTTGTTCTACTTGACACCATGGAAGCCAAACCTTTCACGATCATTGGAATCTCCCTCAATGAAGTCGAGTCTATCTGGGTCAACTCTACCACAATGCCATCGCACACAGGTCGGTGGTCTCTCTCTTTCTCCCGCCTCCTTTCTGGCCTTGCACTGTCTGCTCTTTTCGTGCTTTGTCCTCAGGTTTCTGAAGGGTTCACACGTTCCACCATCAACCATCTTCTGGGAAAACGACCTTCAAATCTGGGATCACTGCTCACCTCCACTCATTTGTTCCTCTTTATTCCCACCTATGGAACCAACTTCCACATTCTCTTCAGTCTCATTCTTCCTTCCAGGTCTTCAAGAGAGCTGTTCACCACCATCTCAGATCGTCCCCCATCCCAAACCATGATCTTTTCTACCCCCGTTAACCACTCTCCCCATTCCACCCTAATCCCTCCTTCCAAATGTCTAGTTTCCCTCCTCAGAGTTTCCTTCGGTATGCATCTTGTTCACCACAAACATTCTCTCCTGCCCCCCATTCCTCCCCACACTAATTGTTTGTCTAATTCTGCCTCCATCTTGGCCTTCAACTGTGCCGATGTTGTTTTTTTTGTCTGTCTTTCTATATATATATATATATATATATATCTCTCCATCCCTCTCTCCGTCCCTCTCCTGTCGTGTTCAGTGGACTAATACCAATTCTTCCACGAGCCTCGACTAAAAAATAAAACAAATAAAAATAAAAGTAATATAAATGACATGTGGATGAACTTGAGCCATTCCACCGCTCCAGCGAACCGAGGCTAAGCGAGACGAGACTCCCTCTGGGGTATGTTCAGTTACCAAGGTGCGAGCTAGCGCTTGCCAAGCTAGCCGTTCCTTATGAAAGGCTTCGAATGGAGTGCTTCCTTGAGTGTTTAAAGCACTTGGCGAGCGTTTTACAAGAAGCTTGGTGACTGAACACACCCCCGGCCAGTCCACGCGAGGTCAGGAGACCGTTCGATGCCCGAACGGACAGGAACCACGGGCACGAACCGGAACCACGAACCCGAAACACGGGCACGAACCCGAACCACGGGCACGAACCCGAACCACGGGCACGAACCCGAACCACGGGAACGAACCCGAACCACGGGCACGAACCCGAACCACGGGAACGAACCCGAACCACGGGCACGAACCCGAACCACGGGAACGAACCCGAACCACGGGCACGAACCCGAACCACGGGCACGAACCCGAACCACGGGCACGAACCCGAACCACGGGCACGAACCCGAACCACGGGCACGAACCCGAACCACGGGCACGAACCCGAACCACGGGCACGAACCTGAACCACGGGCACGAACCGGAACCACAGGCACGAACCTGCCTCACGCGCTCGAAAAGCCTCCGATCCCTCCTTGGCTGCGCTCCAACGGAAGACCGCATCATTGCAGACTGGATGGGTCCTCGAAGGAGATCGCAGACTGCAAACCGGGATGAGGTAAAAGCGCCGGCAGCACACGTGCCGTCCCGTCCCTTCGCCTCGTTGAGCAAATCAAACGAAACACGCGCTCATTGTTGTTAGTTAAATAATGCGCGAGAAGTATAATACTCACTTAAAGTGTAAAAATCTAAGTTTCATTTGTAATCTGAAATGAATGCGTGCGGAAAACTGAATAGGGAAGGTGGAACAACGCACGAGCTGAGAAAATTGTTGCCATACCATGGACATGAAGTAATAGTTATGGTTTGGGAGTCGAGGTACAAATTTGTGTTCTGGTCCCAACCCGAACTTCGGGAGAGCATCTGAGTTTGTCTCGATGAGTTCTACACCAGGGGTGTGTTCAGTTACCAAGTTTCTTGTATCATGATCGCCACGACAAATCCTTTGAGCCTCCTGTCCTAACTTCCGCAAGTTCCTCCACTCGCATGATTGAAGAAGAAGAAGAAGAAAAGAGGAAGAAGAAGAAGAAGAATAGGATGAAGAAGAAGAAGAGTAGGAAGAAGACTCGGAAGAAGAAGAAGAGGAGGAAGAAGAATACGTTTGACCTGGTGAGTTGGATGGTGTCTTCGCTGTGGACGTACATATGGTCGATCGAAAGTTCGGAATCCGATCTGTACCGAGATAGACAGGGCAGACGATGGCGGCGTTGGAACGAGAGTCTGGCGAGGAGGCCTCGGCTGGAAGTGGACGGCGCCCTCACGGTCGGCTGAAGGAGTTCTACGGCGTCGCTGAAAAGGACGACCCGTGTGATATCGACGGCGCGAAGTTCGAGCCGGACGTCTTCATGAGTAAGGTAACCGAGTTTCTTGTCGATGTCGGGTGTCAGCGTTCTGTGAACGGAGGGAGGAACGTGCCGGTCCCTTCCACATTTACCCCTCGGACTCGAATTCGTGTCTTTTTATAATCATTATTTGGCCCATTGGACCAAATTTTTTATTGGTCTTCACGGCCTCGTCGTTTACCTGTCTGCTGTCCTGCTTGAGCGTTTAGAGTAGCTTACCTTGAAACAAGCCCACATGTGCTTGGGCCGGCGTGGGAATTATATGTTTGTCATTATTAATGCCAAATGACACATTATTAATATTATTAGTATTAACTAGTGCGTGCCCGTACGTGCAAAAAAAAAAAAAATTGTGACGTCAATTGTGACGTCATAGCACCATGTCCTGTCATTGTTAACCTCCACCATCGAAGATTGATGGAGGTTACTGTTTTCACCCCTGTCTGTTTGTTTGTTTGTTTGTGAACAGTATTACGGAAAAACTCCTGGACGGATTTCGACGAAATTTGGTGGGGGGATGAGGATGGTCCAAGGATCATGCCATTAGATTTTGGACTTGGTCCAAAAAAAAAAAAACAAAATTTTGCAACTTTTTTTTTCAAAAAAAATTAATTTTATTTGAAAAATATTTGATTTTTTTTTGCATTTCTACATGTTTTAAGTGATTTCCAACCCCCCCCCAAAAAAAATTGTTAGAGATAAAAAAAAATTGCAACTTTTTTTTTCAAAAATATTTCGATTTTATTTTTTTGCCATTTCTACATGCACGTCGATCTAGTTTAGTTTATTCAATCGTGGTTCAGTAGTCTGATCCGTTTTTACCTAGAATGAATGGGATATCAGGTTCACTTAAGTGACCCAGCAGTATTGGCGGCGGAGGTTTTGCACTCTACCGAGTGCTCCCCCTCTCGTTTTGGTAAATAAATGGCCATAACTTGGGAACCACTTGTCAATATCAAACCTTGAAAAGGCACATACTCAGGTCCCCAGCAATATAGCTGGCAAGTTTCAATTAGATCGGACCAGTGGTTGTCGAGAAACAGCAGTCACACACAGAGATTGCTGGAATTATAGATAGATTAATATGTTTTGTTCCATTGTTATCATTATTTTTTGTATTTTTATAATTAGAATGCCATGCTGCGGAAGGACCTATTAAGCTGCTCTATACACCTTAACATGGCGTGCGTTTAAAACGTTGGAATTATTATGGGTTCTTTGTAATTAATTAGCCTAATCAATTCAGGAGACCACGGCAATCATTTTTGGTGTATCCCATTCCCTGTAAGAAAGCTGTAGTACAACTCAACAAAAAACATGTCTCACACACACACACACACACACACACACACTTCGTCCATTTATAGTGTTTTATGCAATCAAAATTGATTTGTGTCTTTTATTGCGAATTGCACTCGAGTGCTTCAACCCCTCCCCCCCTCCCCTCACCCCTCGAGGATCGTATCTTGTGTCCGCCGTTGAACGTCGTCGTATGTATCCAGCACATCTGAGTCTCCGATTACAGAGTTTCTATGTTGTATCCTCCCCGAGTTTAAAACAAAATTGGTGAGAAACCGAAAGTATCCCAAAATGCAAAGCCTGTCCACATTTGCTTTCTACTCAAACTAAAGTTATCAATTAATCATTTATTATTATTATTTTATTTATTTTTAACGTGCATTGTTATTCATTAATTGTTCTCCAGATTCTCAGTTTGTTTGAAAATTTGATGACTGGAAGGTCAGACGGTAAAGTTATGGCCTTGCCAGACTCTGAAGCCGGGGTTGCCAGATATCCGATAATTCAACCTCTTGTACGATGCATGATCGATAACTTCAACCACTTCTTCTTCTTGTTTTTAATGACGTCCTCTTCGAAGATTTTTTTTTTAAGTTGAAAGTAATTACATGTATATCTTTTCACTAACAAACTGCTGATTTTGATGATGATTTTGATTGATATTTGATATATAGTGTAGTTGCTGTCCTCTTATGTTTTACATTAATTTTGTATAAGAACACCTGTCCCTGCCTTTTGGTCTTGGGTAGCTCACACTTTTTAGCTCTATTTCTTTAAACCTTGTATTGCCTGGTTCTCAGGCTGAGTTTTCCTTTTCCACTCTTTAATCCCACTTACCCCAGTTTTCCCCCTTTCTCATGTTTACCTTAAGTCTGTTTCCACCTCGTAATGTGCTCTTGCACCTATTCTCGAATCCTCCCCTTGCTTTTTGCTCTATTCACCCTCCAAGAGTGTCTATCCTGCATTTTCAATTTAAATTTCATAACATTTTTCTCGGCCTTCTGGACAGATTATGACCTTCTCTGTCACACCTCATGCAGCATTTTTCACACAAGCACGTGCACAGAGAGCAACCGAGCAAAGCAATGCACACGTCACTTCCGAGCGTGTGCAGTCCTGGACTGGACGTGCACACGTCACGTCAGGTTAGGGTTAGGGTTATGGCTTTGTCATTTAGGTGATATTTAAAGAGAAAATGACATCGCAGTGTGCAGGTGAATGCAATGAGTTCAGAAAGTTGTGCGTTGGTCTACGGCAAAAAAAAATACACCAAGGACAAAAATCGATTGATTTAAACATGATTTACTCATTAAATATGCTCACCAAATCGTCAAAGTATGGTCAGAATCTGTTTCCTTGACAAAAAGTAACCCAGAAATGTATTTTTAATTTTTAATGTATCTTTTCAAACAATGGTTTCAAATATGCCTCTGACAATCCGGAGTTTATATTCTCTGTATTAATTTTACTGCATTTATTTATTTATTTATTTTGTGACATTTCGGTCGAGCTCAACTGTCCACATTGTGACATCACAGAGTGATAACTTTTATCATGTAACATCACATTTATCTCTTTTCGAAAATATAATTTCCCCCTTTAATATTTGATATAAGGATATTTTACGTCTATGTGTAAGATTGCACAACACGCATCAATGTTTTGATGTTTGTTTTTTAAAGGATGTTTTTAGAGCTAAGGTGTTATTATGTAATTCTCATGCATTGATGCGTTCATAAGAGGGGAAACGAGTGCAGCAGAGGTCGTGTAGAGCAAGGGGAAAAACCAGGAAATAATTGGAATGACTGTTTCTACAATGATGTTACGAATCTACGATGATCGACGGTTCCAAATTGAAATGTGTCGCTGTCCATTGTGGGTTAACACCGGTTTAAAAAAAAATTTCACGTAGTTCGTGGGAATTGTACGATATGTTTTTTCTTAAGATACGGTCATTTTGAGGTTCCAACACCATATTTCCACTTTTGCCAATCTGGCACCCCTGCCTGAAGTTCAAATGTGAAATAAATATAGAAACCCAGAAGCTTAAACACCCGGCTATCTTGTGCTGCGCAGTCCTTCTTCTTCTTCTTCTTCTTCCTCTTCTTCTTCTTCTTCTTCTTGCGTATGGCAGCTTGGCTGCTAGGGTCGCTATCATTTCTTAGAAGCGCAACTGTGTCGCTGATGCAGTGCCCCTCCATCAGTACACACTGGTACTCATTTCGCCACCCTCGGAAGGATGATAGGCTGAGTCAACTCCCTGGTGTATTAATTCTGTGGCCAACCGGGCTTGAACCCAGAACCCTAGGATCCCAAGCCACCACCCTAATCACTAAGCCAACACCTGGCTGTGCTACGTAGTGACGGACAGGCTAATGATTTAATAACTACATGTCTATTCAACTATTTTCCAGACAATCCTGACTCTCATGATGCAACCATCTTGTAAGACTTTTTCTGTACTCCCAGCTTGTGCTCAAATGAGCTGCTGATTGTCTTGATACTGGAGGTTTCTTGAAAAGGTGGTTCAATGTGAACGAGTCTAAGGACTGCCGAGCAGTTGTGCATCCCAAATGACTTCGTTCTCCGGAATAATCAGATTGTGCTTCTGCATGGTTAATTCTGGTCCGCCTTTTATGTGGGACCTGTGCATCTAAAGAGGATCTTGCCAGTTTAGAGTTGGGAATCTTGGGTCTATTGTTGTTTTAAGTCAATAAACAAAGGCAAGTCTTCTTCTTCTTCTTTAATATGCAGCACAAGGCTCTGGGATAGCATCATTGGCTGAGGGCACAGCTATGCCACTGATGCAATGCCCTCTGTAGGTTAGGTTAGGAATTAGTAATTTGTTCAGGGTGTGGGCGAGAGCTTGCCTAATCTTCGCGAAGGACACCGTGGGATCTTTAACTTCCACCAATGGATGCTGGCAGACGGAACGCCTAATTTAACGTCCATCCGAGGGATGGCACACACATTGATGAATCACCCTGTCTGTGAAATACTGGGATGACAGTATATAGCTGGGTCAGGATTCAAACCCAGGCTCAACAGCTGTGCATAGTGTGTGCATATATCTTGGCTGGCGAGTGTGCATATATCGATGCCATCTTGTCAACCAACAAAGGTAATGGGTGGATAATCCAAAATGAGGGACATTCTTGACAGGTTGGGTAGACTCGAATGCACAGCAATGACACATTCAGGTTCCAATTGCATCGGGTGAACACGGGTGCTCGAACGAGTTCCTGATCCACTTGAAACGTGAAGTACATCAAGTTTCTAAGCTCGGAGGTATCTGCTATGAGCTGGTAGTTCTATTACTTTCCACATGCACACACAGGGCTGGATTAACTTTTTGTGGGCCCACATTTGGTAAATACAATGTAAACGACAATGACAAAATATGATTATGTGGCACTTAAAATAGAAACAGTATATCCATCCATCTATCCATCCATCCAATGGGACTACACTCTGGACAGAGCGTTGGTGCGGCCTAAGCAGTCTCCTTGTCTATTGGGTACAATCCTGCACGGGTCACCACTCCGACACAGGATACCAGCGTGCTGGCACTCATTTTGCCGACCTCAGAAGGATGACAGGCAAAGTCAACCCCACCTGATATTAATTCAACAGCTGAGTGGGATATGAACTCGGGATCCTAGGATCCCGAGCCCACCACCCTCACCATTAAGCCAGCACCAGGCATATACAGTGTATATATATACCTTTGAAATGCAGTAGTTTGATTCATAAAAAAGTATCATATATATATATATATATATAGTGGGGAGAACAAGTATTTGATACACTGCCGATTTTGCAGGTTTTCCCACTTTCAAAGCACGTAGAGGTCTGTAATTTTTATCATAGGTACACTTCAACTGTGAAAGATGGAATCTAAAACAAAAATCCTAAAAATCACATTGTATGATTTTTAAATAATTAATTTGCATTTTATTGCATGAAATAAGTATTTGATCACCTACCAACCAGTAAGAATTCCGGCTCTCACAGACCTGTTAGTTTTGTCTTTAAGAAGCCCTCCCATTCTCCACTCATTACCTGTATTAACTGCACCTGTTTGAACTCGTTATCTGCATAAAAGACAGCAGTCCACACTCAATCAATCAGACTCCAACCTCTCCACAATGGGCAAGACCAGAGAGCTGTCTAAGGACATCAGAGACAAAATTGTAGACTTGCACAAGGCTGGGATGGGCTACAGGACAATAGGCAAGCAGCTTGGTCAGAAGGCAACAACTGTTGGCGCAATTATTAGAAAATGGAAGAAGTTCAAGATAACAGTCAATCTCCCTCGGTCTGGGGCTCCATGCAAGATCTCACCTCGTGGAGCCTCAATTATCATGAGAAAGGTGAGGGATCAGCCCAGAACTACACGGCAGGACCTGGTCAATGACCTGAAGAGAGCTGGGACCACAGTATCAAAGAAAACCATCAGTAACACACTACGCCGTCATGGATTAAAATCCTGCAGCGCACGCAAGGACCCTCTGCTCAAGCCAGCGCATGTCCAGGCCCGTCTGAAGTTTGCCAATGACCATCTGGATGATCCAGAGGAGGAATGGGAGAAGGTCATATGGTCTGATGAGACCAAAATAGAGCTTTTTGGTTTAAACTCCACTCACCGTGTTTAGAGGATGATGAAGGATGAGTACAACCCCAAGAATGCCATCCCAACCGTGAAGCATGGAGGTAGAAACATCATTCTTTGGGGATGCTTTTCTGCAAAGGGGACAGGACGACTGCACCGTATTGAGGGGAGGATGGATGGGGCCATGTATCGTGAGATCTTGGCCAACAACCTCCTTCCCTCAACAAGAGCATTGAAGATGGGGCGTGGCTGTGTCTTCCAGCATGACAACGACCCGAAACACACAGCCAGGGCAACTAAGGAGTGGTTCCGTACGAAGCATCTTAAGGTCCTGGAGTGGCCGAGCCAGTCTACAGACCTGAAGCCAATAGAAAATCTTTGGAGGGAGCTGAAAGTCTGTGTTGCCCAGCGACAGCCCCGAAAGCTGAAGGATCTGGAGAAGATCTGTATGGAGGAGTGAGCCAAAGTCCCTGCTGCAGTCTGTGCAAACCTGGTTAAGAACTATAGGAAACGTCTGATCTCTGTCATTGCAAACAAAGGTTTCTGTACTAAATATTAAGCTCTGTTTTTCTGATGTATCAAATACGTATTTCATGCAATAAAATGCAAATTAATTATTTTAAAATCATACAATGTGATTTTCAGGATTTTTGTTTTAGATTCCGTCTTTCACAGTTGAAGTGTACCTATGATAAAAATTACAGACCTCTACATGCTTTGTAAGTGGGAAAACCTGCAAAATCGGCAGTGTATCAAATATTTGTTCTCCCCACTGTATATGTATGTATATGTATATATATATATATATATATATATATATATATATATATATATATAGTATCTTCTTCTTTCGGGTGCTCCCGTTAGGGGTCTCCGCAGCAGATCATCCGTTATGATCCGCATAATGATTTGGCACAGGTTTTACGCCGGATGCCCTTCCTGACGCAACCCTGGTCGTCTCTTACGACACAGGGATATGGTACACCTATTCTAACCCGGGCATACACCGGGCCCAGTACACTGGTACTCACTTCACCGACCTCGGAATGATGACAGGCTGAGTCAACCTCCTGGTGTGTTTAATTCAAGCGGCCAACGGGGCTTGAAACTCAGGACCTTTTGGATCCCAAGCCGCCACCCTAACCACTACGCCAACACCAGGCTTGTGTATATGTATATATATATATATATATATATATATATATATATATATATATATATATATATACACATATATATTATACAGTATATATAAATTTATTTATTGAAATGTATCGCGAAGTGTTCACTTCAAAAAATATAAAAAATTTATAATTTTTATGGTTGTTATTGGCCTCTTCTGAGTGTGGGCTCAGCACTGAGGTGCCATTGCAAAC
Organism: Eptatretus burgeri; assembly: GCF_056783735.1. NCBI lineage: Eukaryota > Metazoa > Chordata > Myxini > Myxiniformes > Myxinidae > Eptatretus > Eptatretus burgeri. Next base: position 52,574,710 of record NC_140975.1, on the reverse strand, counting down.
CCAGTGTGCCGTGCCCATGTGCACACCCATACACAGTTTCTTCTTAAATCTGGTCCTCACAACAATTGTATTCATTTATTGAACAGTAACGACTATCTTTAAAGCATTGCATGAACATTTAAAAGATGTTATAAATGATAGTAATTATACAAAGCCCTATATTTAGTGTCGGTTTAATCGCAGACCTCAAAGTAGGTAGTTGTATAAATAAAATAAGAACCTTAGTAACTTGTGAAGGATTGACTGATCTTTTTTTCTGACTGCCTCGTTCATCAGCTGGGCTCCGTTCGTCATCGAGGTTTTGACACTTTCAGTCAGACCACACCCACTCAGACCTTTCCAAATGGTGGGTCCACATCAGTACTCATGCTGTAGTTATATATGGACTTGTGCTGATGTTTGTTTTGAGGGAAAACCTGTACCTATGTTATAGTCTTGTTTGAGGGTGAATCAGTCGTACCTCTGCTATGGGTAAAGTCTGAGGAGGGTAAGTCGGTAAGTGTGCTGTGGTCTAATTTGAGTGCGAGTCGGTTCCTGTTCTGTCATGTAAGGTAGATGGCTTTCATTGCAGCTTCGCAGGGAGTGTGGCTTGGCCAAACTGATGGACTTTGAGAGTGATATGGTAAGGAAGATCCGCCTGTTGGACAGTGACATGCAGACACTTGTGTATGAGAACTACAACAAGTTTATCTCTGCTACAGGTGAGGCAGGCTATTGATATTACTGGATACTTTGTTTTTGTAAAATATTTTCAAGTCAAATAGTATTGTTATGATTACAAAGGAAATTAGAACGGCACTCGGTAGAGCGCATACCTCAGCCAGGCTGAACAGTTTGAGTTTTGTATCCCACCGATAGGCTGGATCTGGATCTGGTCCTGAAACAAAATCAAATCTGCTTGTTCGTGTCACCTACCCAACTGATCCACCAAGTTTTGACATAACTCGTCCATTCGTCATTGTGTTGCTATTTCATACAGTGCAATATTTCATGTAACTCTGTTTGTTGTTTTGTGCCATTTGTTTGTATTGTCGAGGCCTAAACAGCCTTTTCAAACGTCTTCCTCAGATAGAATGCGCACCCTGCTTTAGGTTTAGACCTGGGTTTATCCCCAAGTGTTCTATTTCTAATTCTTCAACACTATCCTCTCCTCATTTCAATACTTTTCTTTTTTGTCAATATATATTTCACTCCATGACAATTCTCATTTCTATTGAATTTCCTTCTGCTCTTTGTTCTTTCTACATTCACCCCTCTTTTCTCCAAACTGAATCTACATTAAATATCATTTAAAGAATGCATTTCAACCCTTGTATCTCTTTCATAAATGCCACACGTGAGCTTCTTCTCTATTACGATGGCTCTTGTTGTTCTTCAAAAATATATTTTTTTTCTGAGGTTTTTGTCTGCTTTGTGCCTTGTCCACAAACCTCCCTCCCCCCCCCTCAATCCCACTCATATAGTGCAGCGTTTCTCCATGCATTCAACAACTATCCAAATCTCCCATCCCATGATCTTTATTTCTTTTTGTTCAAGTTGGGAATATGGAATCAGGAAAAGCATCCACCCCCTTCATGGCCCCTTTCTGCATCCCTCCTCACCACACTCTTAATGCTTTCCGCTCACCACGCCCACTCAGACCTTCTCTCGCTCACCACGCCCACTCAGACCTTCTCTCGCTCACCACGCCCACTCGGACCTTCTTCCGCTCATCACGCCCACTCGGACCTTCTCCCGCTCATCACGCCCACTCGGACCTTCTCCCGCTCACCACGCCCACTCAGACCTTCTCCCACTCACCACGCCCACTCAGACCTTCTCCCGCTCACCACGCCCACTCAGACCTTCTCCCACTCACCACGCCCACTCAGACCTTCTCCCGCTCACCACGCTCACTCAGACCTTCTCCCACACTCCACATGTAGAAATGTAAAACATCAAAAGGAATAAGAATAACAGGTAAAATATGAATGATGGGCTAAACAGCAAAATGGCTCGGAAATTAAATTTAAAACTTGAATTGCCCATAGTCAAAATTACTTTTTGACCAAATTAATCCAAATTAAATGACAAAACACTGATCAACAAGGAATTTGTTAGCATTCGCATCACACGTGAGCTAACACCAAATTAATTCAACTTCCTGAGAAGATACAATCTTTGCCTTGATTTCTTGTACACAGCAGTGGTATTTTCATCAAAAGTTAACTTGTTATCAATAATAGTCCCCAGGTATTTGAATTTTTTAAATATAAGTTACACCTTTTCACCATTTATGGGTACAGGTTCATGATTGTGACCATTTCGAAAATCTAAAATCATCTCTGGTTGTGCACACATTCGGAGTGAGACAAAAGTCCCCACACCACTTGTTGAATGCGTCAATCTCATCGAGGTACAATACAGAGGACGATTGATCGGAAAGACAACCAAAAATGGCAGTATCGTCTGCGCAAGTTATTTAATAAAGTTGCACACTTCTTTGAGAGCCACACATCCATTTGGTGTGCAGACTGAACAGTAGAGGTGATAAAACACAGCCTTGTGGAGTACCAGTATATTATGATTGATAACTTTGATAAACTACCATTCACCTTAACCTGCAGAGGATGGTCTAGTTTAAAAACAAACAAAAAAAAAACTTTTCACCCAGAGCATGATGTGGGTTTCAGGCACAATAAAGGCTAATGGGAAATCAATAAATAATCCATGAACATCGGTTCCATTCTTGTCAAAATGACTTGTGATTAGGTGAAGCAAACTGAGCCATGCATTTTTGACACCTACATCTTGCTTTGTATGCAAATTGTAAAGGATCCAATTTGGGAGCTAAATCTGATGTTATCAACTTCACGATCAATTTCTCCATACATTAACACAGGACGGAGGTAAGGGCAACGGGTCTATAATCATTGAGCTGCCTTGGTTAAACATTTTTGTGGCATGGGAATAATGATGGATGTTTCCCAACAAATAGGAACATTATGAGTAGTTAAAAGTAACTGAAACAATCGAGTAAAAACATCACAAAGTAATAAAGAGCACTCTTTCAAAATACAAGACTTGATACCATCTGGACCACAAGCCTTCTTTATACTCAACCCCCTAAAGCACTTCACAACATCGGATACACAAATTACTGGTTTGGCACACACTTGAGCATCTACATCCTCACAGACATTCACATTTTATTTAGTTCCTTGGGACATCAAGGTCAGGTCAGGTATGGGAGCATGCGCCAGAGCGCGTCGCTGCATCCACTTTCCGCCAGTACTCCAGGGGCCTCCGTCTGGCCATCCCCTCGGTAGATACCTGGCCCATCCCCATCTCCTTGAGATGCCGATCAACTTGCTGCAACCACGAGGCACGTGGTCGGCCGATTGGCCTCCTCCACTCACGAGACTCCCTCGCTGAGAGAATCTGGTGAGCAGGATCAGCGTCAGGAAAATTAGACACATGTCCATACAGCCGCAGCTGACGCTCACGGACTATGCAGGTAACAAATCTCATTTGAGTCTCTCTCAGCAACCACTCGTTGCACACAAAGTCCAACCAGCGACAGCCAAGGATTCTCCAAAGAGACCTGGTACCAAAGGAATTAAGTCTCCATCTCAGATCCTTGGTCAGAGTCCAAGTATCGCATCCATAGAGCAAGACTGGAAGCACCAAGGACCTAATGAGTCGGACTTTCGTTCCTCCCGCACAGGTACCGGCAGCACCACACCCCATTATCCAGTGAATCCATGACTCCCCAGGCCCGACCCAGACATCTATTGACCTCTGACTCACAGCCAGCAGAGACATGAATATCACTGCCAAGGTAAGTGAATCTCTCCACGACCTCAACATGCTCACCACAAACAGGCACAGACAGGACAGCAGCATCCAAGATGCCATTGAAAGCCTGGATCTTAGTTTTGACCCAGGAAACCCGTAATCCCAGCGGCTCCGACTCCTCATTCAGCACTTGGAGGGCCCCCAAAAGGATGTCTAAAGTTTCCGCAAAGATGACTGCATCATCTGTGAAATCAAGGTCAGAGATCTTGACATTTCCAAACTATGCACCGCAGCTTGATCTCTCCGACATCCTCCCTAGAATCCAGTCCATACAAGTGCTGAAAAGTGTGGGGGCCAGTACACACCCCTGATGAACTCCAATAACAACTGGAAATAATTCAGAGATGGTACCACCACACTTCACAGCACTCTCAGTACCAGAGTAGAGTTCAGACATCAGATCTATCAGTTTTGGTGGCACCCCACGAAGACCAAGAATCCTCCAGAGGGCATCCCGATTCACTGAATCAAACGCTTTACAGAGATCAACATAGGCTGCAAGCAGCCCCTGCCGAAACTCTTGTCTGCGTTCGGTGAGGACCCGAAGAGCAAGGATACGGTCAATCGTTGACCTCTTTGGTGTAAAGCCTGACTGCTCTGGATGCTGATCTCTTGCGATTCTACCATAAAAAGTACCAAAGGGCATCAAATCTACCGTAAAAGTCACTCGATTCATCCGTAAATTTGGAATCGGGAACATGACTGGGAAATCTACCATCCTTCACCTTCTCTTTCATACCCATCATATTTCTGAGTCCCCTCCAGGTGTTTCGAATATCACCATTGTATAGTTGTTCTTCAATCTCATCTTCGTATGACGGAGCACAGTTTGTAGAGAGAAGCTGTGTGAGAAACTTGTACATATGCTGCTGTGGAGAATATTCTGTAATTGGGGGTGGGTACAGAAATGGAAGGATTTAGAACCTTGTCCTTTTGAGTGATAACTGAGTTCAAAAACTCAGCTGTCTCTTGAGCAGATTCCAGCATGACTCTATCCTTTCTTCGGAAAGGACTGGAAGGGGAATCTGTACCAGACAGGGACCTGACCAGTTCCTACCAGTCTTTGCAGGATGGTGAGAGGCTGGAGAATTTGGTTCTCAGCCAAGCCTGATGTTGGGCCTTGGCTCTTCGTAGTCCAAAGGCACGATGGTTCCAGGCTATGCGGTGAGACTGCGGGTTGCCATCAGTAAGGTTTGCTTTCCAGGAAGAGAATGTGAATTGTTTTCTTGCGATTGACTCGTCACATGTATCCACGTACCAGGGTGAAGATGATAGACAGAAAAGTTGTGTGCCAGATGGGTTGAACTTGTAAAGAAGAGAAATTTGTCAATTGAAGAATAAATTCCTGGAGCAATGTATGTTGGGAGTTCATGTGATGATGGGCCCGTCTTAACTGGAGAGAGTTGATGCGAAGCCAGAAAAATATAATTGCCGTACACGTCTGCATTCTTGCTGTTTCTCTATTAACTTTCAAAGAGACTCACTTTTCCCAAGATGTGATCAGTAAATCTCAGAGGAGCTGAGGCAGAGCAGGACAAGTTTGAGGAAAGGTTTGACATGACAAGGCCCAGGAATGAAAGGTTTCTATTTGTGGAGATTCGTCGAGAACGAAACGCTCAGTAAGCCCAATAGCTTAACAGAGACTATCTTTGCTGCTCAGCCATGTACTGACATGTGTGAACCAGCACCAATCCAGCTGACATGGTGGCAATTAAAGTCTCCACGGATGAGGAAGAGTGAGCAGAGGTGAGATGAGTGCAGATTGTCTGATTGCAGAGAAAGCCGAATATATTTTTCACTTCTCAAAGTTCATATCTCAGGATGTGTTTCGCAGAGGGAAGGCTTTTGCCTTTGCAAAAATATTCAAATTCCTATGAATGTGTTGACCTTTTATTTAACTCCTCCAGATTTTCCACAAACATCCACCTCTGTAAAAAAAAGTAGATGTTGTTGGATATGGTTTTGCATTATGTGCATACATGCTCAGAAATGGCACAGTTTCTTATGCATTCTCTGATGTGCAAATTGATCATGCGTGCACAGATACGATCAGGAAAATGAAGAATGACTTCAAAAAAATGGAGGATGAGATGGAGTCCTTGGCAGCAAATATGGTTTCCATCACAGAGTTCAGTGGGAAGATTGGAGCCACGTTGCAAGACCGACGTCGTCAGATTACCAAACTCTCAGGTAACTGTCTGCCTTTACATTTGATTCATCAAACTCTGGTGTGCACTCTATGTAAATGGAGTCGAGTGCTTTTTGTAATCTTTTTTTTTTAAATTCTTCTTCACTCATCACAAATGTCGATACTTGTGCAGCAATGAAGTTACTACCTTGTATTGCATTGAAAATTGTTTTTGTTGATTATTTTTTGGCTGTTACGAAGTCCTTTAAAGTATTGATGTTGACCTAAGGATCAGCTCAATGTATTTTATTTAATTTTAATACAAAGTCGAGTTTTGTGGAGGAGCTAAAACAAAGAACCGAACAGGACGTAACAAAATTAAAGGAGCAATAGAAAGAGAGGGGTGGGTGAACACACCAACAGAGCAGGGTTGATGCACAAAATAGAGGGAGACTGTGAGGAATAATGAGGGTGAGGGGAAGACATGGGCACAACAAGATGGATACGGCCGCAAACTCTCAGGAAGGAAAAAAGCGGAAAGTTGGGAAGAGGCGGGCTTGGGGAGGGTTAATGTGGGTAGAAAATATCATGGTTGTGGATCGGAGATGATCTGAGATGGTGATGGACAGCTGTCTTGAAGCCTTGGAGGGAAAGTGAGAGCCCATCATACCTATTTCATCAAAATCTACTCTGATTCATGTAAGCAGCACTTAGACTGATTCTTTATTCTAAAGCTGCAGTGAAACAAACCTAATTATGTTTTTGTCTGAATGTGACTGGACAAAACGAGGGCATGCTGCTTAATTCAGGTACCTGTCTGACGATGCTTGTCCAAGACGGATATTACCTGTATAAATGTTAACCACAGTAGACAATCATACCAGAGTGCTGTTGTAGCTTCACTTTGTTTAGAATATGAAAACCTGCTGGATGAACCTAGAACCTATTCATCCTGGTGTCCATGTGGTAGATGTCACAAAGTGTTCACAGTTGGCGTTTTGTTAATGTCGCTCTGTATTGCCATGTTATCCATAGGTGTGCACACACTGCTGCGAAAGCTACAGTTCCTATTTGAACTTCCAGCCCTGCTCTCATGCTGTGTGGAGCAGCAGAAGTATGCCAAGGCTGTGCGATATTACAGCCGTGCACAAGATGTTCTGCAACAATACAAACACATGCCCTCCTTCCATGGGATCCAGGATGACTGTGAGGTCATTGTGGCAAAGCTTGCACTTAGTTTGCGAAGTAGATTCCAGTAAGTAAGAACTGATAGATTTTCCTCATCTGATCCCCCTTATCAGGAGTACTTTATTTTTGTGAATTGTTTTGGATTTGCCTAATCTAATGATTATATATGGATGTGGTTTGTTCCAGAGAGTAACAGATACATGAAATATTCATCGAAATGCATCTGAGTGTGTAAATGTTTAATAATCACAGCAAGATGTATCCACTCTTCCTTATATCTTAGTCATTTTAAAAGTAAAATCGATCTGTCTATACCTATGTCTTTAGCCTGGTTTTAATGGTTAGGTTGGTGGGCTTGGGAACCTAAGATCCTGAGTTCAAATCCCACTTGGTTGTTGAATTAATACCAGGTGGAGGTGACTCTGCTTGTCATCCTTCTGAGGTCGGCAAAATGAGTGCCAGCTTGTTGGTTTCCTGTGTCGGAGTGGTGACACGTCCAGGATTGTGTCCAATAGCCAAGGAGACTGCTTAGGCAGCACCAACGCTCTGCACAGAGTATGGTCCCAATGGATGGATGTGTTGACTCAGCCTGTCCTCCTTCCGAGGTCGGCAAAATGAGTACTTGCTTACCGGTTCCCTTCGTGTACAACCTTTTTGGCTGCTGGTTGCTTCATTGGTTAGGGACATGGCTATGCCGCTGATGCAGTGTCCCTCATACCAGCACACTGGTGTTCATTTTGCTGACCTCGGAATGATGACTGGTGTTAATTCAGAGGCTGACTGGGCTCAAACTCAGGACCCTAGGATTCCAAGCCACCACCCTAACTGCGAAGCCAACGCCAGGCTTAGCGTACTGGTAACGGGAGGCATTGCATCAGTGGCTCAGCCACACCCCCTGAAAAATAATCCAGCCAAGCAACCACAGGTTGCATATTAATAAATAAATGGATACCTATCTCTTGCAGAAACAAATATTTTAAATCTATCTAAGTGTCTACCTATCTTCTGTTTCTATACTCCTTATTGTATCAATGAGTAGGTTGCCCGTATCCACATGGAATTTTAAACAGGGTAGGGATGAAGGAGGCAGAAATGCAAATGGCGTCTTCTGTCATTGAGCCGGCGAGCTTGGAGCAACAACTCACATTTATTGCCACATCTGTTCCAATTTAAATGCTCTAATGACAGCGAGGTGCTCCTTTTGAAACTGTTTGTTCGATATATCTAGCTTTTTGATGCGTAGTGTGCCGCCACACTGTGCCGGTTGACTAGTCATGCTTATTCATTGTTGTTGCTTCCCTGTGGCTCCGCCTACCGTGAGCCAGGAAACGCTTGTTGAAAAAAAAAATGTCGCCTTGCCATGTGGTTTTTTGCCCGCTGTGATGAAAAATGCGTTTTGTGCCAGACTGTGGCCAACAACAGTGTGAGTAATGCGTTTTGTTTATCGTTCAACACCAGAATTTTGTACTGTGACTTTATGTCGGCATGAAACAGTTCGATGCTCTAGTTTTACCGACGAACTTCGACAATTGTGTTACAACAACAACCTATAGGAAAGAACTTGCAACTTTGATGTGTAGACAAATGTAAAGCTCTGCGATCTATTCTAGTGACTCTAATTTGTTATTGTACCATGACTCTGATCAGTGATTTTAATAACGGCTCTCATTGACAGTGCAGTACTCTGCACTGAGTTAGGTTAATTTTATTTCTCGTTTTTGTTTGCGTGAAAGTATGCCTTGCCCGAATTCCTGGAACAAGGGAGCTAACTCATCCGAGCATATCACTACAAAGTAGTTGCCATTTAATATACACATCTTGTACATGTTAACATTCACCGTAATATCTGTGTCAACTTACTATAACATTTTATTTTTGTTTTTGTTACAGCGAGTACCACAACTCATACCATACGTCAAGAATAAAGAACTCTAAGCCTCAGCATGGTTGTTAGACGTTACGTTCATTGGCGGTTGGGGGTTAGCTGTATGCTATCCGGTCCAGACCGGAGAGGCAGAACATGTAGGTCCGTAATATAAAATTGTATTGGTGCTTACAAAACTGTGAGCTACCAGGAATAAAGTTTGATGAGTAAGATGTCATCGTTCACGAGGGTTGGTAGCCATATTGGATCGAAGGAAAACGTTTGAAAATGCTCTTCTCTGGAACCACTTCCTCGATTGAAGTGAAACGTTAAATATATCATCCGCTACCCTTATGGAAAAAGGTGTGATCATGACATCATAGGTCACATTGGTAGCCATATTGGATTGAAGGAAAACCTTAAAATAATTTTTTTCTCTGAAACCACTTAACTATGATGTTTTCGTTATCAAACTTTTATAGTCATGCATACTCAATGATGTACCTAAAGTTTCGGATCAATTGGTTCAGCGGTTTGACAGAAGAAGAATTTTAAAATGTTTTAGTTTGGAACCAATATAGTTGCTTGACCACGTTACCAAGGAAGTTTTGATTATCATGTATATGAATATTTGCATCTATCTGTTAAGCGGTTTCAGAGGATAGGGTTTTTAAAGGATGTCTTTTTATTTATTTTTTCAATCTAATATGCCTACCCAACCACATAATCATGTGACATCATAAATTTATACCCCTACTCCAACTGGGTAGTCGATCACGTTTGTGAAGTTTCGTTTTTTCTATCTAATGTAGCTGCCAAACCACGTGGCCGTCATCATTTTCACACTGTGCAGGAACTGTATTGGATCATATTTGTAAAAATTCGTATCGATAGGTTTAGCGGTTTCAGAGAAATCATTTAAAAAATATTTTCCTTCATTTCAATGTAGCTGACCACGTGACTGATGACATTTTAGTGATCAATCGTATACACCCAAGGTTGGCGATAACGCAGTTAATGTTTCACGTCGTTTGAGAGAAAATATTTTCAAGGTTTTCGTGAAAATACAATATGGCTGCCAAACCATGTCATCAATGACATCATAGTAATGAAACTTTTTGTTCCACATGGATAGTCGATCATACCAGTAAAGTTTTGCCTCAATCTGTTTTGCTGTTTCAGAGAAGGTTTTTAAAGGTTTTGTTTTTTGTTCTTTCAAATAAATATGGCTGCCATATCACATCACTGATGACGTCATCATTTTAGTTTTCTCGACCAGTTTCTTCATAGATGACCCTGAAAATATTTCATACTGACCGGATAAAGTGTTTGACACATCCAATTATGATGTCATCATTATCAAATGGAGTTCCTGAAATGTGCCAAGTTTCAAATTTTTTTTCATTCAACGGTTTCTGAGAAGATGTCCAAAGTTTTTATTTTTATTTATTTATTTTTTTCCATCACCATGGCTGTCATACCATGTGACCCCTGACGACGTAGTTACTAAAAAAATATCCAAGGCGAGGCTCCTATGTTGATAGTTTTGCTTCGATCGCTCAAGCCGTTATTGAGAAAACAAATTTGTAAGGGAATAAAATTTCCACGGAAAAAGAATTGTAATAATAAACGCAACAGAAACAATCGGGTCCTTTCGGTACAAGAGCAGGAACAGGGCAAGGCAGGCAAGCACCATGGACAGAGCAACTGTTTTCTCTCGGTTTCTCCCTCTCTCGGCGCAATCTCAATTCTCCTGAGGGTCGACTCCAACTCTCCTCCGATAACCCAAAACTCCACTCCTTATCGGGGGCGATCCAAGGCACCGCCCCTGGGGAGGCGACGAAAAGCTCCTCCCCTTGCTCTCTGGACAACACCGCCCCCTCTCTCTTTCACCATGGCCTCCACTCCCTCTTTGCTTCGGCCTCACCTCAGCGCTTCACCCACGATTGTTGGTCGACTCACCCACCCTTCACTCACCCACCCACGATTACAAGAGTCTCGACCTACGATTGTCGTAACCTTAATCTCTTAACTATTACAACGCACCACCCTCCATATGGTGCACATTTTAAATCGACAATTCTTAAGCTATGTTTCCCCGACTTGATTACATCGAGATTTGCTAACTACTTGTACACGGTTATGGTGAAGATTGTGTTCTCACATTGTCACAAGATGTATTGCTTTTCCTGCTGAGAGAGCTATTTTTTCCCCATCATGGAGCAGGCCACAGGTTTTGTTTGGTACTGTGTGGGTGTGAGTAATATTTCATGTTTATAAATGCTGTCCAGTTGTTAAGTAAGATTGTTTGTGTGATGCTGTCCAGGTGTAAGTGTGAGTGTCTCTGACACTCTTATTCTTGCTACAGAGATCGTGATGTCCAAGCCAGCGAGCTGATGGAGTGTGTTGATTTGCTTCTTCAATTGGGAGAGCCAGCAGATCAGCTTTGGGAGGAGTTCTTGGCACACGCCTCCACTCGAATCCAGCATGATCTACAGCTTCTGCAAGCTGAACTTGGCTCTGAGCAGGCGCCTCCTTCTGACATCCTCGACTTCGTGGATAAGGGTTGCAATGGCTTTATTGGGGACTTGTGCTTGGTGATTGCCTCCTATCAGGAGCTATTTGTGGCGAATGCCAACCAACAGCAAGCCACGTTGGCACAGGCGAAGCTTTTGAAATTTGTAAAAACACACATGGAAAGTTACTTTGGACTGGTGGAGCTCAGGCTACAGGAGGAGCGAGGCTTGGGGGATAACACGTTGTTGGTGAGGGCACTGGACCGCTTCCACCGCCGGCTGCAGGCACTTACCCGCCTTTTGCCTGGTTCCATTGTGGCCTCTCAGGGTTTGGAAATTGTGGAGCGAGCAGCGAAAATGCGGCTAGCGCAGTATGGTATTGCAATGCAGGAGTTCTTTTCTGATTGCGTAACTGATGCTCGACAAGCCCTTGCTACACCACGCTCTGTAGGGAAGGACTTGCCCAGCTTGGTGGACTTACTCGCACAGCTCTCGACGGCTCTGCTCAACAAGGTGAAGGCTGTACTCGCAGAGGTACAGCTCTTCTGCTCCAAGGACATCACATTTTCGGTGAAATCATATTTTAAGGTATTGTATTTGTATATATATATATATTTTTTTATATATAATGCTGAGGAAGTGATATAAGAGGTGAAAAATAGACAAAATAAAGGCAATTGTATCCATCTAGCCTGCTTTGCATTTCACACTAACAATAAGGACAACTTGCACAGCTGTGCTCGCTCTCAAAGCTCCCTTTAATACAGGACACTGAGGAAGTAAAAATGGATGCAGCGAAGCTCCCATCTTGAAACTCTTTCAACATTTAATAGTTTCTGTTGTTTTGGCCAGAAGATGATAGAGAGCCTGAAGTGGTATCAAGCTCAAATAATGAAAGGACGTTCAGTCACAATTCAGTGCAGCTATTATACAAGAGTGTGTAGATCCCGAGAAGCAATAAATGTGAAAGCTGGAATTTTTGTGTTGGAAGGATTAAGCGGGGCACATGAAGAAAAACAAAGGGACGTAAGCTACTACAATTAGAATGGCACTTGGTAGAGCGCATACCTCTGCCAGGCTGAATGGTTTCCATTTTATAGCCCACCGATAGGCATTTTCACCATGTTATATGCAGAGCGTCGATTCTGCCGAAGTAGTTCCTTTTGACGAGGGTTGCATTCGTTGCCACTCCAATGATGCAGGATACTCGGCTGACGGTACAGGAATTTGTAATTTGCTCAGGGTACCGGTGCCAACTTGTCTACTCTTCGCAGAGGGATCCATGGGATATTTTAATGTCCGCGAACTAATGCCAACAGCCGGGACACTTGGTTTAATGTCTATCCGAGGGATGGCACACACATTGATGTGTTTATTGCTCTCCACAGCTCATAGGGGAGTGCACATTCATCGAGGAGCCTAGACTGTCCTGCCATCCCAATCTTGATTTATTTTGAGAAAAAAAATATCGGTTAAAAAGGGTGGGATCCCCATCAGTCTCGTAAAAATAATGAACATTCAGTCATAAATATTGCTTTACAGCAATGTATAGCATTTTAAAAAAAGTGTTTTGTTTGCTGGAAAAAATTTCTGTATTAAAATGTTCAAAAATACTAGAACTCCAACATTGCGTGGCTTGCAAATCAAGCTGCCACTTCTTCATGATGTAGGAAAATAATCCTTACTATAATTCATGGACTGGTGTTTGTGGGTTTGTTTGGCAGGCTGCTCCGACAGTTTTGGCCCAATTACATCTAGACTTGCTACAGAGGATCAGCATAACCCCAATTAATGTATCGGGGTGTTTTTATCTTTGCCAGTGGTCTTTGAGGGTTGAGGGGGGACGCAAGTTCTCAATGTAAATGTGTATCGTGTAGCGCCGCTTCCAGGTGAGGGAGGGTATTACAAGTCTCCACCATTTACAGTACAGTATTCCTGTCCCCACGTTTTCCAGTGCTGTGAGGAGTTTTGAATTATAAGCAGTATGTTTTTACTTCATGCACGTAACCCGGATTTTTTTATTTAATTATTTATACAGAGCCGTCACTTGCCTATACACCGCCCAAATAAAGTAATGCGTCAGAAAAACGTGTTGCATGCTTGGAACAAGATCGCCCGTCGGGCGGGTACTCTGTTAGTTGTAATAAATTGCGAAGCAAACCGAACATTATATATTTTAACGAACGGGAAGATCAGTTGTTGGGTTGTATAATAAGTATTGTCTGGTTGTGATGTCTGCCCAGGGAGATTTCTGCACTCAGGGTGTACGCGAAGGGCTTGTGGTGGGATTTGTAAAACACATGTGCCAAGTGGCATGCCAGTTTTGTGAGCCCACCAGGGAACGAGCTGCAGCTCCACCTGCACTGCTCTTGCTGCTGTCTCGGCTCTGCCTCGATTATGAGACGTCTACCATCAGTTACATCCTCACCCTCACCGATGAGCAATTCCTTGGACAGGTGACCTGTTTCTATACGGATCGAATGCTAGGTAGCGCCATCGGCTTGCGCGTGGCAGGGAGATTTGTAAAGCTTTCTCAAAATTGACATGGGTCTTTCCAGAATGGCACTCCGGTGACATCGGTGAGCAGCCTGTGTGGCGAGGTACGGGCTGCAGCGCAGAAGCTTCTCAACCACTACGTGAAGCAGCAGGGCCTGAGCATCTCACAGATGCTTCGTAAAAGTGTGGAGACGCGGGACTGGGTGAACACCATCGAGCCGCGTAATGTACGAGCCGTCATGAAACGTGTGGTAGAGGATGTCACGGCCATTGATATTCAGGTAACATTACACGGTCCTTGTTTAAACCAGCAGTGCGCCACAACATTGACGGTTATACAGTTAATGTAATTACAATTCAGAGAAGAGGAGCCGTAAGAATTGATGTTTCGTTATCGAAAGGATGGACAGGTGAAAATCCTGAATGAAAAGTGGTCGATTCAACGGAAAATGGCGAAACGTATGCTATATAAATATTCTTCAAGGAAGATGAGTGAAGGGTTTCTACCGTTCCTCGTTCCCTTATTTGCTGGTTTAAGCTCGATAGGAGCTCTCGAAGGACGGATTTTGGCCGTGGTAAAAGCAGCTCATGAAAGAAAAGCTCAAAAAGAGTTAGAAAGATGTAACAAAGATTGATAAACAGATAACATGTTTGCAGGTAATTGTAAATGTTGTTCCAAAAGCTGGTCTCCCAGATAACACAAGATTGTTAGTTGGAGATGCGCTTTCTTCTGTTGCAAAAGCTGATGTTTAAATTAACAAAAGAGGTAATGGATTATATCATTCTCCAAAATAAATGAATTTGGAAAGAATATAACAAATAATATATGTTGTGAAAAATTGAAAATGTAGATATTTGTATCAGATTTAACCAAGTTGTCCAAGTATGCAAAAAATATTCTTATTAATTTAGAATGCAATGGGAATGGTTCTCATTGGGTTTTTTTTTTTTTTTTTGTATTCCTTGTCGAGGCTCGTATGAGAGCGAACACACAACTCACAGCAAGGGGGCTTGAGACGAGGGGTGGGAGTGGAAGGGACAAATCAGTGGGGAACAGACACATTAGGTGAACTGTGGAAGGGAGAGGGATGGGGATGGGACGGGGAACGGATTGTTTTTATTAGAATCAAGATAAATATTATTTTGACAATTATGGACTTGCACCACCTGTTGAAGTTATGAAATTCAACCACACCCCGATGGTGGAGTTGCACTTTACATCAAGAACTCAATTTCTCACTGTCCATTTACTGATCTTACACCTCCCATTCTTCAGGAGTACTTCTGGCTGTGACTTCCCGTCCACTGCCACCTCTTGTTCATCTTGTGTGTTGTACCATGCGTGCTTCGAACAGTGATGACTTCATTTACATCTCTCTCTCAGACAATGTGGATAAACTTTTATCCACTCATCCAAACTCATTCTTCTTCATATGTGGCACTTTCAATTGTTACCATGCAACTTGGCTGGGTGTGGGTACCTCTCCCACCTGCCGTGGCACTTCAGCAAAGGACTTCTGCGACTCATTGGGACTGACGCAATCTGTCAACTTCCCGACCCGGATCTTAGCCAAAGGTACTCCATCCCTTATGGATTTGATTTTTGACCAATTTCCTCGAAAATTTCTGCTGTTCTTCCTCTGCTCCAATTAGTTCATCTCATCATGTGCTTGTGAAATAAATGCTGGTGAGTCTGGAAGTTCACCCAGGTAGATTGGCAGGGACTGCAAGTGGCCGTTTCTCTTCAGGACTGGTCTCCCATATCTACTGCCTTTGATGTTAACTCGGCCTGGGAATTCTTCCACAGAAACCTCCTCTCTCTCACTCTCATGCACAGATTCATCCCATCTCTTCTTCAATTATCCTACCTTTCTTCCCGCTCATGGTACACTGAATCGTGTGGTTGCTCTGAAACAACTTGCCTTCTCTTCCTGGAAGGCTAATCCAACCAAAGGCAATATAAGTGCATTCCAAAAAGTCCACAAGTGTGTGTCCACTTTCAGGAGAGCCAGAAAACAACTTCTGTCCAACCTCAAAAAATAACCTTCAAACTTGCCTCCCCCTTCCAAAACCTGGTGGCTCCTTGTTAAGTCTGTCTCTGGAGTATGCTCCCCTTCCATTCTTTCCTTCTCTTCAAATGGCATCACAGCCAACTCTGCTACTGAACAAGGCTGAATGCCTCAATTCTGTGTTTGCTTCCAAATCTCGTGTCCCTAATCCCTCACTCTCGGTACCCATCCTTCCCTGTCGTGCCAATCTGCTCCTGCACTCTGTGTCTTTTGCACTTGAAAAGGTGGAGAAGATTCTTTCAGGCCTCAACTCTTGACTCTGCAATTGTACCGGAGGGCATCGGCTCACGTATCCGAATATCCTGCTCTGCTTCTCTTTCCCATTCTCTCTCTGCCCTTTTTCACCCTGTCATTTGCACGAGGTCATCTTTCATCTGCTTGGAAATCCACCAACATCACTGCATTACATCAAAAAAACCTCTCCAAACTCTCTGCCTATGGCATCCAAGGCCAGCTCCACATATAGCTTCCTGACTTCCTCTACTCTCATAGCCAACATGTGGCTCTAAATGGAATCCTTTCATCTCCTCTCCCTGTCAAGGCTGGAGTGCCCCAAGGCAGTGTTCTGGGCCAGTCCTATTCCTGATCTTCATAAATGATCTCTCCAATCTCTGGAAAATCCTCTTTATTTATTTTCTGGTGACTCTGTCCTCAGCCATGACAACCCTTATCCTTCAGATAGGAAGGCTGCAGCCTCTTCCCTCTCTTCAAACCTTGACAAAATCACAAGATGGTCAAACACTTGGAATATGTCTTTTTTAATTCTGACAAATCTCATGCTCTCACTATCTCTCTCCGAAAGTACTGTGTGTCAACCCCCCACCCCACCCCCTATCGACTTTCTTCACAATCTTTTCAAGGAAGTTCAGTCTTTCAAATTCCAGGGTCTCACTGTTGGCCATTATCTTTCTTGGGCAAACCACATTTCAAAGTTGGCCTCCGAAGCCTGCTGCCGACTGGGTATCCTCCATCGTAGGAAGTCCTTCTTTGGCACACCTGAACTCCTATCCACCTACAAGGCCTTCATCTGCAACTTGATGGAGTATTGCTCTTCCCTCTGGGCTGATTCCCTTGCCTCACACCTTGCTTAGCTTGATGCCATGAAAACAAAGGACTTCAAAATTATTGGAATCTCCCTCTGAAGCTGAGTCTATGGGTCTATCACTTCACCATCACAAACAGCTCGGTTTTCTCTGTCTTCTACCGCCTGCTTTCTGGTCTTTGACCCTCTGCTCTTTCCGTGCCTAGTCCCCCCCCCACTCTCCCAGGTTTCTGCAGAGCACACATAGTCCATCATCAATCCCTTCTGGTGAAACTCCCTAAATCCTAAATCCCCAATTATTGCTCACCGACTCATTCATTCCTCTTTTGTCCCACCTGTGGAACGAAAACCATGACCTTTCCACCCTCATTAACCCACCTCACACACACACACACACACACACACACACACACACACACACACACACACACACACACACACACACACACACACACACACACACACACACACACACACACACACACACACACACACACACGCACCACCCTAATCCCTTCTTGCAATTTTCCTGTTTCCCTCCTGAGATTTTCTTTCTGTATCCATATTGTCCACCCGATGCATCTCTCCAGCCCCTTATTCCTCCCCATGCCCATTGCTTGTTTGCCTTCATCTTGACCTTCAACTCTGCTGTTGGTGTCCCTACCCCCCACCCCCCAACCAGTCCTTTTGGTCTGTTGTGTCCTAATCCGTTTGGTGTACTTGTACTCGCTCTTCGATAAGCCTAGTTTATGGATATAAAAACAAGAATGGTCTTTATCAATCATTCTAGACACAAGATTTAAATTCTAAATGTGTACAATTATGTTCATATGTATCATTTCATCCCAACAATAATGAGGATTTTATTAATATTTTAAATATAATGTGAATAGCAAATTATTTATTTTGGAAAGAATGGCAATACCTTTGGTGTATCCCAAGAGCTGGATATCGACTTATTAAACCATTGATTTGATGTCATTGTAAGAAATTTTATGCCCAATTGCCCATTATAAGAAAATTCAGACTGATAGGTTCCAACCAAGAAAAAAAAAACTAACATTTTTTTCTCTCCTGCCAAAGTTTTCTCACTGGTTCTGTCATTCTTAACCTATGCCCTTTCAATTTAGCTGAGGGGCCATCCTGTATTTGGCCTCAAATCCAATATGGCAGTCAAAATCATGTCTGTCCAGTGTCGGTCTTAATTGGTGTGGACACGACAATATGTTTGATATCCTGTGTGCAGATGACTCAAAAGTTACCATGGATATTAGTGAGGAAAAAGCACCTGGTGGTGGTGGTGATGATTGTGAAGGTGAAAAGGATGAGTAATGAACAGAATATATTACATCAGAGGTTACCAAATTTTATCTGAAGTAAATGAGAGGAGATGATATTTAAGCAATTATTCAAATGATTTTGATATTAAAGACTATAATTACAAATGGTGATAGATCAAGCTAAATGTTGTTTTTTTTCCTTCATGTATGTCTGTTAAAATTTCTAACAAATTAATAAAACTTATTGTCTTAAGTGTAAAAAGAAAAGTGATGTTGTGATAGAAAGGGAGATATGTTTTTACAAGAAAATTTTGCACAGGAGGTGGCCATTCATCCCATCATGCCTGCACCACATCAATACCAGATTTAATAAATCCGGCAATACCCCCTTCTCCTTGTGTGCAGCCTTTTGGCTGCTACACTGGTACTCATTTTGCCAACCTCAGAAGGATGACAAGCTGAGTCAACCCCCTGATGTTAATTCAGCGGGAAATGGGGCTTGAACGCAGGACGCGAGGATCCCAAGCCACCACCCTAACAGCTAAGCCAACACCAGGTTCTAATGTTTAGTGTATGGGAGTAAAAAGAGTCACTTTATCTCAAAACGAGATGCTAAAAATACAAGGGAACCTTAAACTCGGTGTAAGAGGTGGTAACATACAAAAGCTTTTATCACGAGGTAAATTTACAACTCGTATTCCACGAGAATTGTATCTACATGGGTATTCTTTCTGTGGTTCTGGAACAAACTTGGATAACAGATTTAAACAAAGATGGAAACTCTGAGCCTTGGGGCAAACCTACAAACAGGAATGATGATGTTTGTATGAAACACGATGTTGATGATGACAATAGCACAAAGTTGGATGAAGAGACATGAAGCTGATGGAGAAATGTTTGATTTCTCTGATACGAAATAAAACATAAAGAGAAATGGTCAATAAGTGTATTATGAAAATAAAACAACTGATAAGATTTGAAACTAAATTGAAATTAGAGCTTGGATTACCTCCAAAAAAACTTTTAAGCTCTGATGGTGTTATTGTTAAGACTGAAGAGCAAACAAAAAAAGCATTGCCAGCCGTTGAATTACATAAACCAATCATCACAAACTTTAGAAGGAGGGCTTATTCTCGAACAGTTGATTTGACTGTATATGGTGAAGGCGACTTCATTGAATTTAAAAAATAATAGGGATAAAAGTATCCTTTAACCGTTGTTTATTTAAGGTCTAGATATTCCTGTTTGTTCCTTTGAAAAATAAAACGGGTGTTATTCTTGTGGATGCTTTCATAAATATATTTAAGGAAACCAAATTAATGGACTGATAAGGACAGAGTTTTATAACAGAACATTTATGAATTCTCTTAAAGATAATGGTATTATATTATACAGTACTTGTAATGAAGAGAAAGCCATTGTGATCAAGCGATTTAATCGTACTTTGAGAAACTATCAAAAATTTACTAAATTGGGACATCAGATATTGGTTTCTATTATTCAAGGAATTGTGGATGATTACAACAATACAGTCCATTCCTCTATCAAATCAAAACCTTTGGAAACATTTATAAAACAAGGATATGAAAAAGAGATTAACCTGAGAAAACCTCAATTCAAAGTTGGTGATCATTAGAATTTACAGATGGAAATCATGTTTCGTAAAAGGTTATACCACAAAATGGACTTAGGAGCTTTTTAGAATTACTGGTATTTTAAACAGTTCCTTGGACTAACTAATAAATTATATCATTTGAATGGAGAATAAATTTTCAGTTCATTTTATGCACAAGAAATACTGAAAAAGAAATTTGTTTGATTAAATTTATTCATTCATTCAGTCTTCATTTGATATTCTCCTTCCTTTAAATTTAAATGATGTAGCTTAAGTTTGTTTTTGAATTTTTCTTTAACCTTCTTTTTTGAATCTCTCCTTTTTTAAACATTTTAAAAATAGAAAATGGAGGAAAAAAAAAAGTGATGCAAGATGCATAATGGTCGAGATTCTAGAATGAGACTTTGAACCGGAATTAAAAATCGTCTGATAAAACTATGTAAAATGAGACAGAACAGACATGTTGTGAGGGGGAAGTCATGTGAATGAGAACACGTGTGCAGAGGAGGTGGTGAGCCAGAACCAACTTATTTCCACTACTTATGTCCCTGCTATTTATAGACAAACTCATTCATGAGCCTTAGACACAGTCGAGCAAATGTGCTGTCTGTGTGATTGATTTCTTCCAGGTGGGGCTGCTTTATGAAGAGGGAGTTCGTAAGGCACACAGTAGTGACTCCAGCAAGAGAACATTTTCTGCTTACAGCAGTTCGCGTCAGCAGTCTCGATATGCCCCCAGCTACACTACCAGGTACTTAGATCAGATAGTCTCATGTGGTGTATGTCGCTTATGTCCTTCACAGCCGAAGGCGAGGCATTGTGTTTTTGGGGTTGTCTGTCCGTTATTGTTTTTGTTTTTTAACCACGATAACTTGTGAACCAATAAAGGGATTTCAACCAAACTTGCCACAAGTATGGACAGCAATACAAAGATGAACTGATTTAGATTTGGGTTCAAAAGGTCAATCGTAAGGTTCCCTCCAATCGAAAGTAATTTTGTTACTGCTATAACTTGTGAAGCACTGAAGGAATTTCAACCAAAATTAGCACAAGCTTAGCCTGTAATACAAAGATGAACTGATTAAGTGGATCAAAAGGTAAAATGTCAAATTGGGGATATATATTCATTTATATGCATCAGTTAATTCACATATATTACTATGCTAAACTAATTGTCAAATAGAAAGTACAACTTTTCCTGGATTTTTCATGTGACCTTTTATTTGAGAGAAAACAGAACAGTGGGTTTACTGTCTTTTTTTTCAGTGTACAATTCTACTTTTTTCCAGGCAGTCTGAGCCTCGACTTATACTCGGAATCGACTTATCTACGGTTTAAGACGTTGCATATTGCATAAATAAACTAAAAAAATTGCAGAGTGTGATATTCTCTGAATTAAATTGTATAATTGTTAATTAAAAACACTACACCACGTTTCCACTTGGTCGTAGATGCATTCCTCAAATTCATCATGAAGCAGAAAAGATATTCCCGTAGATATAATTTTATAATGGGGGATGCATTCCCAGGGCACATTTTTGGTCACCTTAACATAACTTTTATGTCACATAACTGCATATTAGAGATAAATATTAAACAAATCAATAAAGCACAGAAATTAAATACACAAATGGACAATTCAATGAACTGTTACACGGTGCTCACCAAAATATAAGGCCGAGATTGCTTGTTGGGACGGGAGAGGTGTTGGTGTGGGGTAGGGAGAGGTAGGCCTTCGTGTCTCGGACGAACTTCTCAAATAATTTTATTGGCTGGTAAGGCAAAGGGGAGGTAAGCCTGGAGCGACACGGTGCTGCCCTCGCCCTGATTGGGCTTTTGGGTTAGTCGCGCGGCAATTCTGGAATTGAAGAATCTCCATTTGGTCTACCAAACGGGCTGAGCGGCAAATCCGGAGCAGAGAGGTCATCACTAAGGTGCCACAACATTTGGGGGGGGGGGTCAGAGCACCAGGGAAATGCAACATTCCCTGTTGTATTTCCCCAGAAGAGGGGGAATTTGACAGTTTCTCAGATATCAAGTGATTATGCGGTGTACTGCGGTGAACTGTGATGAGATCAATCATATCAAGACAGTGCTCAGTGAATGAGCTATTTCAAGGATTAAAATGTGTTTTTATTACCTCTGCCAGTGGACAGAGGCTGTGTTTTCACCCCTGTTTGTCTGTCTATCCGTTTGAATCTGTCTATAACTTTCTGAGATATCCTACTCACAGACAGACAAAACTTGATGGACAGGTTGGGTGTGTGATGAGGACCAATTGATTCGATTTTGGTGAAGATCCAGATCCGAATACTATCTTTTTTTTAAAGTGATTCTTCACCATTGAGAGATAGGGCCAAAACCGATATATAGCATGATATCTCGAAATGCTATGTACAGATTCGGACAAAACTTGGTGGACAGATTAGGTGTGTGATGAGGACCAATTGATTAGATTTTGGTATAGATCCAGACATGAGAATTTTTAAATTTTTCAAGTCATTCTTCACCATTGAAAGATGGAGCCAAAAACAATATTCATCCATCTATTGGGACCACACTCTGTGCAGAGCGTTGGTGCTGCCTGAGCAGTCTCCTTGGCTATTGGGCACAATGCTGGATGGGTCCCCACTCCGACACAGGATACCAGCATGCTGGTACTCATTTTGCCGACCTCGGAAGGATGACGGGCTGAGTCAACTCCACCTTGTATTAATTCAACAGCCAAGCAAAATTTGAACTTGGGACACGAGGATCCCAAGCCCACCACCCGAGCCATTAAGCCAACACCAGTCATAAAAACAATATATAGCGCGATATCTTAAACAGCTATCGACGGATTCGGACAAAACTTGGTAGATGAGTTGGGCAGGTGACCAGAACAAGCTGATGAGATTTTGGTTAAGTTACGGATGCAGATCCAGCTTATCAGTGGGCTACAAAACGTAAAGTGTTCAGCCTGGTGGAGCAATGCGCCCTCCCCATTGCCATTGTAGTTGCAATAAGTGTCAAATGTTCATGTTTATTAAGGAGTGGTGAACTACCAACAAAATGTATTGTGCTATGAGCCAGTGCTGATAATGATTCCGTTGCTTGTTTTAAATACAGTGAACCCTCAAGTATCACGGGTTTCTACCAATCACAGACAACCTATTGTGTTCCGATCTTGTTCTCGCAGTGTTTAATTTTGGCCATTTGCGGTTTTTGAGCTGAGATGAGTCATTGTTTGTGTCTGCATCTACGATTACTTCTCATTACGAGCCTTTTGTTGTTTCTCGTGCACCGCTAAATGTAGTATTCAGACCAGCATACGGGAACGAAGCTAAATTTAATAATGAACGTTCATCATTTTAAGGGAAAAATGGACTATTGTACACCATACAAATTTAATCATCATATATTCATCCATTTTGATGTCTGAATATACACTACATGGCCAAAGGTATGTGGACACCCCTTCTAATGAGTGGATTTGGCTATTTCAGCCACACCCATTACTGACAGGTGTATAAAATCAAACGCGCAGCCATGCAATCTCCATAGCCAAACATTGGCAGTAGAATGGGCTGTACTGAAGAGCTCAGTGAGTTTCAACGTGGCACTGTCGTAGGATGCCACCTTTCCAACAAGTCAGTTCATTAAATTTTTGCTCTGTTAGAGCTGCCCCGGTCAACTGTAAGTGCTGTTATTGTGAAGTGGAAATGTCTAGGATCAACAACAGCTCAGACACAAAGTGGTAGGCCGCACAAGCTCATAGAACGGGACCGTCGAGTGCTGAAGCACGTAGCGTGGAAAAATCGTCCATCAGTTGCAACACTCACTACCGAGTTCCAAACTTCCTCTGGAAACAACATCAGCACAAGCACTATTCGTGGAGAGCTTCATGAAATAGGCTTGTGTGCGGTTGCTCGGCCATGGAAACCCAAGATCACTATGTGTAATAACAAGCGTTGGCTGGAGTGGTGTAAATCTCACCGCCATTGAACTCTGGAGCAGTGGAAACGCATTCTCTGGAGTGTTAAATCACACTTCACCATCTGGCAGTCCGACGGCCGAATCTGGGTTTGGCGGTTGCCAGAACGCTACCTGCCCGAACACATAGTGCCAACTGTAAAGTTTGGTGGAGGAGGAAAAATGGTATGGGGCTGTTTTTCATGGTTCGGGCTCAGCCCCTTAGTTCCAGTGAAGGGAAATCTTAACGATACAGCATACAATGACATTTTAGACGATTCTGCACTTCCAACTCTGTGGAAACAGTTTGAGGGAGGCCTTTTCCTGTTTCAGCATGCCAATGCCTTCGTGCACAAAATGAGGTCCATCCAGAAATGGTTTGTCGATATCGGTGTGGAAGAACTTGACTGGCCTACACAGAGCCCTGACCTCAACCCCATCAAACATCTTTGTGATGATTTGGAATGCCGACTGCGAACCAGGCCTAATCGCCCAACATCAGTGCCCGACCTCACTAATGCCCATGCGGCTGAAAGTAAGCAAATTCCCACAGCAATATTCCAACATCTAGTGGAAAGCCTTCCCAGAAGAGTGGAGGCTGTTATTGCAGCAAAGGGTGGGGGCAACTCCATGTTAATGCCCATGATTTTAGATTGAGATGTTGGATGAGCAAGTGTCCACATACTTTTGGCCATGTAGTGTATGTTTTGTGAAAGTTTTCAACATTCATAAACAGCTGGTAATTTTTATTATCATTAAACCAAAAATTTTTTTGTTTTTTTTTTGTATGCATAGTCAAGCCTCGTTGAAGAGCTTTTAGACTGAGTGCATAAATTTTGTCATTTTTCAGGATTGGGGACTATAATTGTGCCTTTTTAAAGTGCCAGTAGTCTATCATAATGTTTCTCAACAGTGCACCCATGGACACGAGTCTCCTCAGTAATATACAGAAGCTGTTCTCGGAGCGAGTCGATATCTTCAGCACCGTTGAGTTCTCCAAGGTCAGTTTTCTACAAATGCACAACACTCTCAAGCTTAACTGAGAATCTCATCTGATGTGTTTTTCATAGTCAGCCAGCCAGGGCCAAGCTCACTGCTTACCTGATCAGTTTGACAGGAGCACCCATTGTAACTGTCATAACCACAAAGAAGGTGACATAAATGCAGAATGTCCCGGTATGCAGAATAATGCTGCGTGACAATATTCTGGTTTGTGGCCATTATACAATTCATTTAGCTGTCAATCAGCAAGAATGATTGTTAATCTTAGCAAAAGTAAAATTTGGACTGCAGCTTTTTTTTTGAAGGGAATGGTACAAATTTGGTGTGCTTGGTCATCGCACATTTTCACCATGATTAATCATGCCTTCCATTTCCCCCTTGGCCCGCAGGTGTCGGTGCTTACAGGCATAATAAAGATCAGTCTGAAGACGTTCCTGGAATGTGTTCGTTTGCGCACTTTCGGACGGTATGGTTTACAGCAAGTTCAGGTGGATTGCCATTACCTGCAGCTTTACCTGTGGCGCTTTGTGAGTGACGAGCGCCTGTGCAGTGTGCTGCTGGATGAGGTGGTAGGGAGCACGCTGCAGCGTTGTCTCGATCCCGTTTCTATGGAACCTAGCGTGATTGAGGTCATCTGTGAACGGGGATGAATTGAGAATTGATAAGTGCAGGGCCAGGGTAGCTCTTGGGAATTGCAGTGGTGGAGGATAAGGGTAGAGCTTCAGTTGTGGAGTTTTTGGCCAAATGGATGTGCAGTACTCTAAAAGAGGGAATGAAGTGTGGAAATAAAAAGCAAGCATGATGGAGGGGTCTGGGATGGGGAGTACTTAAGTGGGGGTGGGGGGGGGGGTAGTACTCGATTGCATCCAAAACCCACTAGAATAATACAGAGCAGAAGAAACTTTCTTTTTTGTGCTCCTGTTTTGAATGTCAATGTAATAGCTCTGTGTCAGATTGTTGGTGAGAATGTTGTTCAGTGCAAGAACAAGGCGTTTGTCGAATAAAATTGGAAACAAAATGCTTCTGACCAAACATTTTGTGGATCATGTTGAAGTGGCTCTCGGCCTTGCGGTCCATAGGTGGTGGGTCTTTTTGTTTGTAACATGCGTTGGGGAAACGCCTTGTGAGTTGGAACACTTCCACGCTCCTTTGATTTTGAGGCAGCCATCTCATGTCAGACATTAGGAAACTATGTTTATGTATTGGACATTAATTTTAATATGATTGACCTGTTATTCTTGCAGAAACAAAACTACCAGACAATTAATACAATTATCTCTTGTCTTTATAATTATCTTGCTGAACAATAATGCACTTCATCCAAATAAGGTTTATTTAATGAAACATTTTTTGTAAACAATTAGCTTTTTTCAGTGAAAAAAACCCAAAAACCAAGGTGAAGTGTTTAGCTGTGAGGTTTGCTCCCACTTTGATGGAATGTTGATTTGTGCGTAAATGAGTGTATTTTTAGAGCTTGATCGGGCTTTGACTTTGCAATATATATATATATATATATATATATATATATATATATATATATATATATATATATATATATATATATATATATATATATATATATATATATATATATATATATATTTGTATATACCACATGCTGAAATTTAAACGCACACAGCACATAGACTCTTAAAATAGTTACCTCCTTAATGAACGTTAACCCTGATAAGGATGGCATTTAGTTGGGTAGTTAGCGCCCCCTGTCAACCAGTTGGGAGAAGAGAGACATCAGTCATCATGTGCTGTGACATCCGTCATCACGGGGTGTGCATAGTTTACTGCCCTGGCTTTCAACGTGTGCTACATACACCAGTATTCCTGAACGTGCGCCAAATTCTCCCATTCCCCTTTATTGTTTAAAGCCCCACAAAGTCTTTGTCTGTTTTTTGTCTCCCCATGTGTGTGTGTGGTCTGATGGGTACCCTGTTCTATTAGCTGGTAGGTAAGGCATAGGTTAAGTCTGAAACTTGTGCATTTGCTTTCACTTTTCATAAATACACACCTTGATTACACTCTTTTTATTGCATTTCCCCTTTTCCTGCCCCGGTTTCCCTTTGATGCCATTAAAGCCCTTAAATTCCCTCCCTCCTTCCCATACTCCTCGTCGCTCATTGTAAGCAAATTATTCTCGTATTTCCAATCTGCCCGTGGTTGTCCTTTCTTCCATTGGTCCAGCAATGTCCGTATATAGATTAGCTGGGAGGTTATAATTCCTGGGAGAGACTCCCATACACGAGAGCTGGGAGGCTCTCGTATTAGTCCAGCATGTGCTAGCGGAAAGCTCGGCCACATTAATAAAGACAACAGCACAATCGCCGAGGGCACGATTTCCCTGATAAGGAGATCACATGCTTTTAGGTAAACGGTATCGGACAGAGGATCCTAAGTCACGTGGTCAAGCTCTTGGCGTTCGCGGTCATTTAGCGACCCGCCACTACACAGTTTTTCATGTGCGACGGCCTGCGATTCCCGGTGAGTCCAGGGAGAACCAGGAAATACCCCCCGCCCTCGTCGTATCCCCGTGATCCTGGGTCCACAACAATATATTTAAAGGTTGCCTAATTGTGCAAAAAAAAGAAAATGATCGTTTTTACAGCCATTTTTCCCTGCTGTGCAGGGGTTGGCTTTTTCTTGAGGCAATGTTTTATGGCCGGATGCCCTTCCTGACGCCAACCCTGGTCGCCTCTTACGACACACAGGGATATGGTACACCTATTCTAACCGGGGCATACACCGGGACCAGTACACTGGCACTCATTTCGCCGACCTCGGAAGGATGACAGGCTGAGTCAACCCCCTGGTGTTAATTCAGCAGCCAACGGGGCTTGAACTCAGGACCCTGGGATCCCAAGCCACCACCCTAACCACTAAGCCAACACTAGGCTTAGGTTGCCTAATTGTGCACATACTTGCTATTATGTTTTCATTGTCATTCCTTCACTGAGTCAGGGCTAATAACATATTGTGACAGACTCTGTCTCCCTAATGGGTGATGCAAGACCGCTGTTGAGTAACTACCAAAATGCCGAGCGGAGGCACTCCACATCCGTGACTGGTTCACGGTGCAGTTGGGATTGATTAATGTAGCCATGCGGTGATCTCAATGTGTGCAAACGGTTCTGAGGGGAATTTCATTGTGCCGGATGACTATCAGGTCAAGTCAGGTATGAGAGCATGCTCCGGAGCAGTGTCGCTGTGTCCACTAGGACTATCCTGCAGCGGTTGTCCTTTCTTCCATTGGTCCAGCAATGTCTTCCAATGGTCCACAAGGACAATCGCTGTGAGAACTATCCTGCAGCTCAAAGTACACAGAAATGCACTTTAAAAGCAACTGCTTTAATAGATAATAGGGATGGGGGCACAGGAAGGAGAATGAGAATAAATTTGATCAGTGTGATTAACCTGGATCATAACGGTTTTGAAATAGCTATTCTTATGTGGCAGGGACACAGGATGAACAGAAGTTGACAAAACTGTGTGGTGTAGGTTTGTGTAGTTTTTCCTGCAGTGAGTGTCTGTAGGCACAGGGGCATATGGCAGGAGAGGACTGCAAGAGGATGTAGGATGTGGGACAAAATCTGTAAAAGGCTCAAAAATGAGTTTTGGTCTCGTAGGCTGGCAAAGACGCCAATGGCACTTTGCAGCAAACTCGCCCTTCAGACCCCTCTTCACCTTGCAGACCCTTCTCCACCAGTTTGACGCTTCTTATCTGGCATGCCAGGCGTCTCTCTGCATCTCCCTTGTCTGTGTGCATGAAGTCACCGCCTTTTATAGCCCGGACCTCAAACCACCCGTAAAGAGGTCTTTCCCCCACCCCGTGAGTCGCTCATTCACTCGTATAGTGCAGGAGCAGATGTGGATTTACCATATTACCAGAGCATGTGTGGAGCTTGCAGCTAGCTCATGTGGATGCATCATGTTGAATTGCAGCTGTGATGTGAAAGGACAATGAGGGTATTATTCTGTATGCAGCCTGTGGCTGCTGGTTGCATCATTGCTGGGAGTGCGGCTGTGCCACTGATGCAGTGCCCTCTGTTTCCAGTAAGCTGGTACTCATTTTGCCGACCTTGAAAATAACACAGGCTGCGTCAAACCACCTGGTGTTATCTAATGGCACAACAGGGGCTCCATCTCCAAACCCGAAGATCTTAAGCCAATCACCATAGCCAACACCAGGTTTATAATTGGGTTGATTTGAGATTTAAACTCAGAGGGAGAAGACATCGACATGAGGGTGAAGTTGACAAGGAGCTGCCTGGACATCGGATACTGGTCATTCCTAATTGGGGTTACAAACACTTGTGTTAACATTCATAAAGAGCTAACTGATAATTGAACCATCAAGTCATTTTTGTAACAATGATCTACAAATCGGCTGAGGTCTCACTCTCTAACATCTTTTCTCTCTCCTCCCATCCCCTTTTTATTATGTAGTCTGTGGATGATTTCACATAACAGAGTTGTACAAGTATAGAACACGTAGTAAAACAGAACATTTCAGCAGGAACTCTGTTACAACTTAACTGTCATAAATTACCCTCCTCTTCAATTTTTAATTTATTGTTTCTTACACGTCTGTTTCTTCCCCCTTTTTTCCTTCAACTTCTGTCATTGAGAGTTGTGCCTGAGTTGTGTCCTCCTCGTTGTCCTTTATTCCTCCAAGTCTCCCTCTATTTTATCCCTCTACCCTGCCGTTGTTCCAGATTCACATTGTTCTCATGGTGAAACGAGAATGGCACTCGTAGAGCGCATAGTCTCGCTTCGCGTGTTCATTCTGAACATGCTACTATGATGGCCCGTATACCTGCATAAGCCTTGTGTTGGCTTAACCATAAAGATGGCTGTCTTAAGATCTTCGGGTCTTGAGTTCACGCTCCTGTCGAGCTGTCGAATTAACACCAGGTGGGTTGACTCAGCCTGTCATCCTTCTGAGATTGGCAAAAAGAGTCCCAGCTTACTGGTAACGGGGTACTGCATCAATGGAACAGCTGCTCCTCCAGAAAATGATATAGCCACAGGCTGCACACAAATAAATAAATACATGCACTCGATGTCACAGGTTCTTGGCATGGGTTGTGAAATGTCATACATTTAATTCTTCATTCACGTCGAGTCAGAGATCAGACTTCCCGTGGGTTCAGAAAGTATTTACACCCCTCGACTTTTTGTCACATTTTGTTATGTTCCAGTTTGAATTTAAAATGGATTAAATTGAAATTTTTTGTGTCACCGATCTACACAAAACACCCCATAATGTCAAAGTGGAATTTACTAGCAAGCTGGCACTCATTTTGCCGACCTCGACCTCATAGTAAGAGTCACCAGCCACATTACAAAGTCTTCCATAATGATCACTGTCTTTCTTCCTTCCATTGCAATTTCTTGTCCATCAACATCAACACTCATTCTCCCCTTTCTGGTTGTTCCTGATTTGCTAAAACTCAACTTCCGACTGGACATTGAACCACCCTCCAACTTGCTTCCTATGAAACTGTGAAAGGCTGCCGCAGCCCATGCACCCAGCCGTTCTCTCGACAAGCCGTCCCTTTAAAGGCTTCCTAGCAGCTTTGCTGAGTGAATAAGAGGCAATCCGTGAGATCCGGTCGCTCTGCCGAGGTCGACGTTCTGGTCCACACTCAGCAAGGACTCAAGCACCATTCTTCCACAAGAAAAAAAGAGGAACGTGTGTCCTGAAGCTCACCTGGATCCCCCCGCAGACCCCCTTAGACCCCGATTTTTTTTGTTAACGTCGTGAACAAACTTTGGTGTATCACGGGTGATGAAGGTTGTGGTCAAGTTTCATCGAAATAGTGTGTCCAGTTTCAAAGAAGAGAGCAAATACCTATTTTAGGGAGGTGGGGGAGGGATCAATCCCTCCCCCCCCCCCCCCCCGTAGATCCTTAATGAGCGCAGATTGTGATGCGGTTAATACACCTTCGTTCGGCATCAGATATGAAGCTTGTGGCCAAGATTCAACAAAATCGTGTGTTTGTTTCAACCAATAATGACTCAAGTGTTTACAGACACTGCTCGATCACATAAAGCTCACCTGACTAAATTACAGGTGAGCTAAAAACGAGCTTTTCGGTCATGCGAGCAGGTAGGGAGTTTCCCGGCAGGGTTTATGAGAGGTCTTACTGTTGCGGATCCAGAACCCCACTCGTTATAACTCTCACTTACACACTCACCACCTTGCCAAAGGCATGCCACGTGGACAACCAAGGTAACTTGGCATGGTTGGCCCCTCATTTACATTGATTAACAAACTTGTGCCATAATGTATAACCATTAGGTCACCAAGTTGTGATGATCTGAATTTGATCTTGTTTATCAATTTGTGTCACTCTTCCAGCTTGCTTTGCTGGTATCCTTGAAGGAGAAGAGGTTACATATTATTGTTGTGGTTTATTGGGCGTGATATCCGGTAAATAAAGGTTTCCCACTTCCGGCACAATGAAAATAATCTGTGTGAGTGGACATGATGATTTATGCACCCTATTTGTACAAGCTTGGAGTTTAAAAAATACATACAGTGTATTTATATGCCGTAGAGCGTTGAGTGTATAAAATTTATGTGAAAGACGTCAGTGACGTCACAATTAGGTGTGCTCATTTTGCATAGTTAAATATATTTATATATATATATATATATATATATATATATATATATATATAATTATGTCGTGGTATGCTTCTTTTACCATTATTTATAACTTAAATACTTTATCAAAACATGTTTGTATTTCATATAATATGATGAAAGACTTGGGGGTGTATCGTCGGTTCATTTTTCCAGCGAAGCTGTGGTTTACTTTCTCGCAAATTCACGTCATTTTCATCTTTGTGGGAAAAAAAAAAACAAATAAAAACTTTTGAGGTAAAGTAAAAATTAATTTACATTCGATACGTTGGTTATAGCGGACCTGAGGTAGTCGAGCGGCGGATGAGATAAACGCAGGCGGAGAGAAGGTCGGTTTACTTTCGTGATTTGTTCGAGGTCAAAGGTCGGTAACTGGTCGGTTTGTGGATTTTAATGGATTAAACTGCTTTGTGTGTGTTGAATCTCGTGTAAAAAAATGAAGCTTTCCATCGTGTACTCATGTGTTAATATAGTACGTTCTGTACTTGAGAAGACCATTTGTTACTCGCAAGTAGCAAGAAGCTTTCGCTGGTAAATGCCGTTGGTGAAGAAGGTCTGGTGGTCTTGCGTGCAGGTTGTAGTGAAGTAGTCGGAAAGAAGGAATGGGTGAAAGATGGCCAGTACCAGCTGATCAGCTGTTCATTTAACAACATGGTGCAGAAGACCGTGTACTCTGTGTCTCTGTGTCTCTGTGTCTCTGTGTCTCTGTGTCTCTGTGTCTCTGTGTCTCTGTGTCTCTGTCCCCTCGGTGTCTGCCGGATACAAGCTAGATTTGATGGTTGGTAACGTATCTGCAGCGAGATCAACCGCCGATGTGGACTCGACATGACGAGAGGCTGGTGCGGTGATCATCTGGCCCGAAGGCTCATCAGCTTGCTGCCATTGTGGTGACATTTATTAATTAGGGTCTGGATCCTCCACCGTGGACAAGGACCAAATGATTAATATGCAGCACGAGTATGTAACGTGTCAGAGATGCTGGGAGCAGAAGGATGTAAGGATGGAGCAGAAGGATGTAAGGATGGAGCAGAAGGATGTAAAGATAAAGCTGAAGGATGTAAGGATGGAGCAGAAGGATGTAAGGATAGAGCAGAAGGATGTAAGGATAGAGCAGAAGGATGTAAGGATAGAGCAGAAGGATGTAAGGATAGAGCAGAAGGATGTAAGGATAGAGCAGAAGGATGTAAGGATAGAGCAGAAGGATGTAAGGATAGAGCAGAAGGATGTAAGGATAGAGCAGAAGGATGTAAGGATAGAGCAGAAGGATGTAAGGATAGAGCAGAAGGGCAATTCCGCAGTTAGTAACGTTACATTTTAGGGACATTCTCATTATTTAGATAAGAGTCCTTTCTCTATCTGTGGATGTAAAGTCTCATTAATGTCACCAGAGATCAACCTAGTCTAGACGTAGAACAGAGCAAAGAATGAAATCATTTCATGAAACATTCTAGAAGAAAGAACTGCTTTTAATGCCGGTTAGTAACGTCCTTTTTTTGTAACGTTAGGGTTGATGGTATACAATGATGAAGCAAACTTTCTCAACGATATTATCATCATATGGGCCATGTTAATGTAAAACTATCGGTTTATGATATTGTTGTGGTTACCAAATTCGCAAACCACCATTCAGGTCCCTTAGGTGAGGTATCTCGGTAAG
The DNA here is from genome assembly GCF_056783735.1 of Eptatretus burgeri. NCBI lineage: Eukaryota > Metazoa > Chordata > Myxini > Myxiniformes > Myxinidae > Eptatretus > Eptatretus burgeri. The sequence continues at coordinate 52,541,404 of NC_140975.1, read as the reverse complement.
TACATGTGTACTTAGGCCCAAACCCGTTGTCTAGTGGGAATAAATGTTATTCATGCGTGCTGCGACTCTTCAGGATAGCCGTTTTTCTTTTGCTGTCTTTATTTTGGACCAACCGCCATGATTACCACCACAACCACAACATCAACCACCAACCACAATGCCGCTTCACCACAACCGCCACGACCTTCCCGTCACACCTCGCAACCGTAGCATCGCCACCGTTCTTGCCCCGCTGTGGGTACCGGTGTTGGACTCGTGCAGGGCGCGCGTCGAACAGCGTGTACAAAAATCACGGATTTTGTGCTTCAAAAACGGATCAAAAACGACACACGCCCACTTTTTGCCGTCCAATCGGTGAGCGAGGGGCGATTTGGCCCCGCATCCAGGGCGATCGATATATGCAAATTTATGGATCAAAAAGCCTTCACGCCCACTTTTTCTCGGGCCAATGGGGAGCGAGGTGAAAGGTCAAAGGGAGGGGGTCAAAGGCGAAGCTACGGGGGGATAAAAGGACCGTGTTCGTCAGTCAGAAAAGAGTCGGGGACACGAAGAGAAGAGAAGAGCAGAGTCAGGAGAGTCCAGAGGAGGAGAAGAAGTGAGGAGGGGAGTCGAGAGGCGGAGAGTAGGAGAGTCGGAAACAGAGAGTCAAGACTTCGCGGGCGGTGGAGCTGCTGGTCGTCGTGTGCGTTGGAGTCGGAACGGAGGGGACGGAGCTGTGGAAAGGCGGCGACACCAGACGAGGGGGTGCTCGCGTCGTGCAGGAAGCTGTACCCGAGGGAGGCCGACAGCGCGACCTGGCCGAGGTGGAGATGCTCGTCGCGGGATAATAAAGATCCTCTATACCCCGAGCATCAGCAACCCCCTCCTGTTTCCCCCCGCGCTGAGATAGTGCGACCAAGGGGGCCCCTTTCCCACCCCCTACCAGAGACTGTCCGCGAGGCCCGCGGAGTTGAGGCACCATCGCCGCTCCGCGTCTCATCACCAGACGGGTAGGCCGACCCAGTCTCGGCCTCAGGCCCGCCTCATCCTTGAGGGTATTTCTTTTCCTTGGTTTTGGGTATGTGTTGTCGGCGCCGTCTGTGAAGTAGAATTGTATAAGTGTTGCCGTGTGCTCGGTAGTCGGTATTAGCTCTGCATTGTGTTTTCGCTTTTGCATTTGCTTTTTGTGTAAATTGCATTGTGTCTTTTCTGTGTGCTTTTGGTGGAATTGTATATGTGCGCTTTCCGTTCATCGCGAATAAATGTGCTTTGTGTTGAACTGTTTCCCGCTTCGCTTCGTCATTTCTCCCATTGAATCCTCATCTTGCTTCACGTAAAGGGTTGGTAGTGGGCTGAATACGCCCGATAATTAATCGAACCGTCGAGGTCGACGATAACACCGCTCGGTTATTCTGATAGTACGGAACGGGTCGCTTAAGTGGCCCGTGTCCGAAGTCGACCTGCGGCGAGGTGCGATCGCCCGGTCTACCCTCCGCGTGGGTACTTAGGTAGGTCGAATTCGGCGAGCAACCCTATCCCACGCGGGGGCTGATTGGCTCGATCGCGGTGAGACCGAAAGGTCCACCCGTGACTGGTTCCCGGCGTTAGTCCGAGAGGGTCACGACTGGATTGTCCGTCCGGTGGGCGACGTGCCGCGATTCGAGTTACGTGGCCGTCAGCACGCCGGCGGGCGCGAATCCGCAACAATATAATTACCCTGCACACCTGAAACGAAAAGCGGGGGTGAAGCTATTGGTTCACGTCTGTCCTGTTTTATCAGTTTATGATTGAGGAACGACTTGTATTACTTGAATGAAATATTTTGAACATAAATTGGACCATGAATCAGAAGACAAGTTTGCCCTTTTGCCATATTTTTACTTCTGCCGCCGAAGATAGAAAGGGTTTTTTTTTTTTTTTTTGACCAAGTCGAGGCTCGTTTAACAGCTAATACACAGAAACACATAACAAGGCAGGAGGCAAGAGGGGTGGTGGGAGAGAGAAACACAAAATAGTGTGGAACAAAAACAATAGGATATCTATGGAATGGGGTAAACAAGATGGTACTGCAGGGACTTTCAGGAAGGACAGACAGGGATGGTGTGGAGTACACGGGGTAAACAAGGTGGTACTACAGGGACTTTCAGGAAGGACTGAGAGGGATGGGGTGGGGGTACATGGGGTAAACAAGATGGTACTACAGGGACTTTCAGGAAGGACGGAGAGGGATGGGGTGGGGTACACGGGGTAAACAAGGTGGTACTTCAGGGACTTTCAGGAAGGACGGAGAGGGATGGGGTGGGGGTACATGGGGTGAACAAGATGGTACTACAGGGACTTTCAGGAAGAACGGAGAGGGATGGGGTGGGGTACACGGGGTAAACAAGGTGGTACTGCAGGGACTTTCAGGAAGGACGGAGAGGGATGGGGTGGGGTACATGGGGTAAACAAGATGGTACTACAGGGACTTTCAGGAAGGACGGAGAGGGATGGGGTGGGGTACACGGGGTAAACAAGGTGGTACTGCAGGGACTTTCAGGAAGGAGGGAGAGGGATGGGTTGGGGTACATGGGGTAAACAAGATGGTACTACAGGGACTTTCAGGAAGGACGGAGAGGGATGGGGTGGGGGTACATGGGGTAAACAGGATGGTACTGTAGGGACTTTCAGGAAGGACGGAGAGGGATGGGGTGGGGTACATGGGGTAAACAAGGTGGTACTACAGGGACTTTCAGGAAGGACGGAGAGGGATGGTGTGGGGGTACATGGGGTAAACAAGATGGTACTACAGGGACTTTCAGGAAGGACGGAGAGGGATGGGGTGGGGTACACGGGGTAAACAAGGTGGTACTACAGGGACTTTCAGGAAGGACGGAGAGGGATGGGGCGGGGTACACGGGGTAAACAAGGTGGTACTACAGGGACTTTCAGGAAGGACGGAGAGGGATGGGGTGGGGTACATGGGGTAAACAAGATGGTACTACAGGGACTTTCAGGAAGGAAAATCTAATTTGAAGGAGGTGGGTTTGGGGTGGAATAACGGGGGTATAAGAGATTGTGGTTTTGGATGGGGAAAGATAAGAGGTGGCGGTGAACAGCTGTTTTGCAGGCCTGGAGGGAAGAGTGGGATTGAAGAGAGTGAGGGAGTTTGTTCCAAAGGTGGGGAAAGAGAGGAATGAAAGAGTGAAGGTGAGCAGTGATTCTTGATTTTGGCAGTTTCACCAAAAGGGTTTTTTTGGCAGACCATCGGCAACCTGAGGAAATATTGGGGGGACAGATCTCAGACAGAGTAGGGGGAACAAGGCCGGAAAGGTGACCGTAGAAGACAAAGACCACCGACCTGCCTCCGGTGAGGGAGTGCAAGACCCAAGGACTTGGGTTCATCATGGGAGATACCAATGATCCTAAAAGCCTTGCTTTCCACAGTGTGAAGGTGAGCTCAGTGTGAGGCAGGAGCACCACCCCCAGAGGGAAGAGCAGTACTCCATCAGACTGCGAATGAAAGCTTTGTTCGTGGTTAGGAGCTCAAGTGTGCCAAAGAAGGACTTTGCACGACAGAGGACGCCCAGTCGGCGACTGGCTTCGGAGGCCAGCTTGGAGATGTGGCTTTCCCAGGAGAGATCATGGCAGAAAGTGAGACCCAAAAGCTTGAATGAAAGGACTTCTCCAAGGAAATTGTTGAGAAAGTAGATGGAAAGGAGGGGGGGGGGATTTTCCAGACGGTCCTTTCGGAGAGACATGGTGAAGGTATGAGATTTCTCAGGATTGAAAGACGCATTCCAAGTGTTTTACCACCTTGTGATTTTACTCCAGGTCTGCAGAGAGTGAAGAGGCTGCTGCCTGCTGATCAGATGGATGAGGGATGGTACGGTTGAGGGTGGAGTCATCAGCAAAGAGATGGAAGATTTTCCAGAGAATCTGAGAGATCTTTGATTAAAAACCAGAAAAAGCACAGGACTAAGAACACTGTCTTAAGGAACTCTACCCTGGATGGGAAGAGGAGATGAGAGAATTCCATTAAGAGCCACATGTTGACTGCGACAGGAGAGGAAGTCAGCAAGCTATGAGTGGAGATTGCCTTGGATACCATAATATGAGAGTTTGGTGAGTGGTGTGGGGTGTCAGACTGTAATGAAAGCTTGTGTTATGTCTAGGGAGATGGCTCTGATCTCATGTTTGGCATTGAAGACCTCCATCCATTGTTGGGAAAGCAGAAGTAGCAGGTCCAGGGTAGAGTGACCTGGTGCAAATCCAAATTGATGATCGGAAATCAAGCCATTGGAGAAGAGGAAGGATTTTATGTCTTAAGCGATGATGGATTCCATGACCTTGCTGATGATTGGAAGCAGTCTGATTGGCCTGCAGTTGTAGGGATCTGTTTTTGCACCTTTTTTTTTATGCAGAGCAGTAATGTTTGCTGATTTCCAAGCAGATGGCAGATGACCTTGAGCAAATGAGAGGGTGAATGGAACAGAGAGCGAGAGAGAGAGGGTGAGCAAGAGCAGAGTAGCAGGTTTTTAGAACATGAGGGCTGATCCCATCTGGACCGATTGCAGAATCCGAGTCGAGGTTTGACAGCAAGGTCTCCACTTTGTCAGGAGAAAAGGACAGATTCCAGGAACAGCTGGGTGTGACTGGATAAGGTGGGTACAGAAAGTGATGGATTTGTGACACAATAATTTGAAGCAAACATGGAGTTTAGGCATTCAGCCTTTTCATTTGCAATATCAGCTGTGCAGCCATTTGAGGTAAGGGAACGTGTGGAGGGGGAACATACACCAGAAACGGACGTAACTAGACGCCACCAGGATTTGGAGGAGGGATACAGGTTTTAGAGTTCAGACTTGAGATTAGAAACATGTTGTTTCCCAGCTCTCCTCAGGGTGGGCACACACTTGTTCTGAGCTTTGTGGAAGGAACTGAGCTTGCCTTCAGTATGATTTGCGTTCCATGATGCAAAGGCAAGTTGTTTCAGGACAACAGCCTCGCCACAGGCTTTAGTGTACTGTGGGCTTAGAGGAAGATTAGGGCAACTGAAGACAAGATTGGATAAATCTGTGCATGAGAGAGAGCAAATTTCTTTGAAAGAATTCCCAGGATGAATTTATGTCGGTGAGAGTATAAATGGGAAACCAGTCTCAAAGTTTGATAGGTGCTTGAAGAAGTGCCAGACTCGTCGGTGTGAAAGGCCCAGTCACACCTTGACTTTTTAGCCAGCTTATGCCGATTTTTGGAAAATTTGTGTAAAACGCTGGTACACGTCGAATACGTTATGGGTAAGTTTTGTTAACATAGCGAGCACGCTGAAAAACTGCCATACGTCGTAGTACGCTGGCTTTAAACGTTGTACTTTTCGGTTGTCCTCAAATTTTCCATGCTTGAAATTTTAAGACTTATGCCAGCGTTTGACTCACACGTTCCGCATAACGCTGGCCATAAGTTGTAGCCACGTTACGCGATCGTTGACACACGTCGACACACGTTACTTGTAAGTTACTCGTAAGTCGAAACACGTCGAGGTAATGTTTAGCGTACCCGAAACTTATTTCTAACCTATGAGTAATGTGTTGTAGGCACGTTACGCGATCGTTCACACGCGTCGACACACGTTACTTGTAAGGTACTCATAAGTCGAAACGCGTCAAGGTAATGGTTAGCGTCAGTGTTCCAGACTCCCTGGGGTTTTTTTTCTTCCTCTTCGGTATGACGGTGATGTCGACACTTCGATTTCTAGTGCGGTTATAATATAATTAATAGGCTGCCGCTCAACGATTTAAATCGTAACCGCACTAGTAATCGAAGTGTCGACATCACCGTCATACCGAAGAAAAATAACAAAAACAGGGAGTCTGGAACACTGACGCTAACCATTACCTTGAGTGTTTCGACTTATGAGCACCTTACAAGTAACTTTTGTCGACGTGTGCCAACGTTCACATATCGTGCGTACAACTTATTCCCATCGCATGCGGAACGTGTGTCATACGGCAAGTACGTCGTAAAATGCTTAAGACGTTTATAATTACAAGACGTACTCCACTTAATACGACGTATGATAGCGTACTTTAGCGTTTTATTCACGCATACCAAACTTACCCATACCGTATTCGACGTGCACCAGCGTTTCAGACGCATTTTTCAGAGGTTGGCATATGCTGGCAAGATCGCCAAGGTGTGACTGCGATGTTGACACTTCCATTTCTGCGCCGGTTATGATTTCAATCGTTGTGCGGCTGCCTTTTAATAAGCTACGTCACGTCATCGTCGGCGATGCGTGCAGCGCGCTATGCATAAGTTAGACTATCGTTGGGAAGGCCGACAACAGGCTCAGCATTCGTTGGTATAAGTTAGCTATAACACAACGAAACGTTCTGCGTCCGTTACCAATATGTTATGCATACGACCAACTCGTTATGAATACGTCCGAATCTTTAAAAAAAAAAAAAAAACATCAAAAGTTCAATGTAAGCCAGCGTTTTACATACATTTTAATACGTTGCCATTGGTGGCTAAAACGTCAAGGTGTGACTGGGCCTTAAGGTAGGTCTGTTATTACGGCCAGAGATATGACCGCTTTAACATGCATATTGATATGAGGAGAAGAACAGAAATTTTCTGGGAAATTGGTCAAAATCAAATCCAGAAGAGATGGAGTACCGTTGGCTGAGATCCGGGTTGGGAAGTTGACAGATTGTGTCAGTCCCAATGAGTTGCTGAAGTGCCAGGCAGGTGAGAGAGGTACCCACACCCAGCCAACTGGCATGCTTGCAATTTATGTCACCACATATGAGGAAGAGAGAGTTGGGATGAGAAGATAGAAGTTGGTCCATGTTTTCGGAAAGCGAGATGTAAATGGAGTCATCACTGTTTGGTGGACGGAATAACACACATATAAACATTTGGTGGGAATGGAGGGGAAGCCATAGCCAGAGGTATTCCTGGGGGTGTGGAGGAGTGAGGGCAGTGCATGGAGAGTGAGGCATAGAGTTCTTGATAAAGAAAGCAACTCAGACACCAGGACAAGGCTCAGGACTATCAAATTGGAAGAGGGAATAACCAGGGAGAGAAACTAAGGATTTAGAGATGTATTGAAGGAGGAAAGTTTCTGTGAAGCAGATTATGTCTGGTTTGTCAGTGGCAACCTGTGTGGAGAGATCAGTCAGGTTAGAACGAAGGATGTTTGAGGTCCAAACTGTTAAGGAAGATGGAGGGGAGGAGGATTTGGGTGCAGGGGAAGGGGAGGCTAGAGTGAGGGAGGAGAGGTGTGAAGGTAGTGAGAGTTGTTGACAGTTTATGACTGATTGTAGAAGAGCTAGGGGAGAGGGTATGATTTGGAGGAGGACAAAGGGCTTGGTGGTGAGGGGATGAGTAGCAGTGGGGAGTAATAACAGAGGGGGCAAAGGGAGGTGGAGGAATGAGCTGGAAGAGAGAGGTTGGGGGAAGGAGGCAGCTTTGTGGATGTGAAGGGGGACAGGTTTGAGAAGGGGGAGTGAAGAATGAGAATTAAGGGAGAATGGTGAGGGGGTAGAATTGAGGGAGAAGGGTTTTGTGTGTCCTCCTCAGAATCTTGCATACAGCTGTTGCTGGAACACTAAGTGGGGCTGCAATCCATTACATGGGGGGGGGGGGAGGGGGGGAGTGGTCTGGCCTTTACTAGCTAACACTTTGACCTCTATATTCTTTGTCATGTGATATTTCTTTCCAGGAGCAATCATATTGGCCATCTTCTTCTTCTTCCGCATGCAGCACAAGGCTGCAGGCTGGTGTCGATGGCTGAGGCCATGCCTGTGCTGCTGTTGTAATGCCCTCTGGAGGTAAGAACTGGAATTTGTAATTTGTTTAGCGTGACAGCAAATGCTCACCTACTCTTCGTGAAGGACATCATGGGATCTTTAACATCCACCAACTAATTCTGGCAGACAGGACGCCCAGTTTAATTTCCATCCATGGGACGGCACACAGACTGATGAATCGCCCTGCCTGTGAAACACCAAGATAAATGTTTATCGTTGGGCCGAGATTCAAACCAGGCTAGGCAGCTTCAAGGCAAGTGAGCTCTAGACCAGGGGTCTCCAACCTGCGGCCCGCGGGCCACATGCGGCCCCTTAGACGGATTTATGCGGCCCGCGGTGCCATATTAAGTTTACATTACAATGCGGCCCGCGATGCTTCCAATTTGTCAGGGTCAATGATAAAAGCGTTCTGTAATTTTTATTATGATTTTGATTCATATTAGACACGTGTTTTTAACACTATTATTCATTTATCATATTCGTTGGCAAGAAAAATATATTCAGCACTAATTTTTGTTTAAATTTCCGCATATTAATTATATATTTTTTTTGGGGTGCGGCCCTCCACCCCTCACCACTTTGGTTTTGTGGCCCTCTGCCCGAAAGGGTTGGAGACCCCGACTCTTGACCATCCTGTCAGTTTGTATTTGCCATACGTTCGTCATCCTACAATACTTTCACCACCTCTACCTTTGAAGTCTTTCCACAGGCAAGGCATTATCTGATCACTTGCATATGACAACCAATCAGTGTACTTTATCAACACGTGGCTGCACTATGGAGTATTTCACGTTTACGCGTGAGATTAAATTCCATCGCTTTGTTTGCATTTTACACCCAGTTTTTGTTTTCTGATTCTATAGTTATTTCCAATATTTTATTTCCAAACTTGTTTTGAGGAATGTCAATATCTAAGAGTATGTGCCCGAACGTGAGCAACTGCCCACCTTGATGCTTAGGGCATGGCACCATTTTCTCAAATGAGTCTAGAGTGGTCACGATAACATCTCTGACTCTTTTGTGAAATGATGTCACAGCTTTGTAAATATGATTTCTCAGACGTTTGTAAATTTAAGCCTGGTGTTGGCTTAGTGGCTAGGGTGCTGGCTTGGGATCCCAGGATCCTGAGTTCAAGCCCCGTTGGCTGCTGAATTAACACCAGGGGGTTGACTCAGCCTGTCATCCTTCCCAGGTCGGCAAAATGAGTACCAGTGTACTGGTCCCGGTGTATGCCCCGGTAAGAATAGGTGTACCATATCCCTGTGTGTCGTAAGAGGCGACCAGGGTTGGCGTCAGGAAGGGCATCCGGCCATAAAACATTGCCTCAAGAAAAAGCCCAACCCCTGCACAGCAGGGAAAAATGGCTGTAAAAACGGTCATTTTTTTATATATATATATAGACGTTTGTAAATTTGTATACTGTGGTATGGCATTCTTTATCGAAGTATCTTGAATCAAAATGTCAAAGCAGTTGAAATTTGCAGGTGGTACACGAAAGGCTCATGGTACCTGCATGACTGTTGACAAGCTTGCATTAACTTTTCCCATTGCCTTCATTTTAGGATGCTTGGGATGTGAGTGCATTGTACATTGACCCACCCAGAGTTACTTGCAAAGGTGCTGGTAAGTGTCCTGACGACAACAGATGTATGGTTATCATAACCATGTTAACATTCGGTGAATGGGGTTTCGCCCACCTGCCTCATTGCTTATGTTGCTAATTTTGAAGTTGCACAAATTTTATTTGCTAATTGGATTTTTGTTTTTGTGATTTAAAGCACCAGATTGATTTTGTTGGAGGAAACAATTCCTATTGGCCAATCCTGTACATGCATTGTTCTTATGTCCTGTGTCACATGTTTGAAAGTGACTTTGATGTCTTTGGCTAACATTAAGCTTCACCTCATGGAGGGACAAGGTCTCGAATGAGGGGCCATGTTGATCCCCGTACCTGCACGTATTGCTTTCTTTGCTGTGCTCTTAGCAGTGACTTCCAGTTATGATGAGGAGGAATTTCTGCACACCTGGAATCTCTTGCAGGTGATGCTTTCACCTCCATTTATCCATTTGCTTGCCTTCTTTTCATTCCAAACCATTTAATAAGTTTACGTACATTGATTTCTTACGTCTACTCCTCATTCTGTTATGGTGCATTGTACTGATCTTAGGCTAGAATGATCTCTGCTTGTATTCATACTGAACCACATTGGGTCATGTAGATATATCTATATAAACACAACTTTCACCTCCTAACTGGGATGGTTGCCATGAACCCCTTCGCCTCACAAGTACTTTCTTCAAGGATCCTGACCAGCAAGGGTACCTGCCACATATCAATCCTGTTGACTAGTTAATATGATCTCTAAATTGCAACTGAAGAAACAAAGGGTTTATGGCCAGATGGGATTGTGGCCATTAAAGCAGGACTACTACTTTAATGGCCACAATCCCATCTTGTAAGTAGGCAGTGGGCATAGTTTTGGACCTAATCTTTTTGAACCCATTGCCAAGGTATGATATATGTGTATATATATATATATATATATATATATATGTGTATATATATATATATATATATATATATATATATATATATATATATATATATATATATATATATATATATATATATATATATATATGTATATATGTATATGTATATATGTATATATATATATATATATATATATATGTATATATATATATATATGTATGTATATATATATGTATGTATATATATATATACACACACATTACTAAAACTCTCATCTTGTATGTATGTTCCCACAATACAGCCAAAACGGTACACGATAGCGCAAAAATTTTAGGGCCACCTTACTCACCATTCTCCTGTGGTGCGCAGTATCAAGTTTCGTTCAAATCGGGCAACAGAAAGAAATTTATTAAAAAATCAATTCCCGATTCAGTCAAGTGCTCTTTGGGAGTATTTGATCAATGCAAACAACCTCAGCGGTATAGTTCGCTGGAGCTATCCTTTTTTTTTTCTTTTTTTTTTGAAATGGTTTCCTTTATCAACGGTTGTCACAACGAGAATCCAACGGGTTCACCGGTGGTCTAGTATATGTATGTGTGTATATGTATGTGTATATATATGTATATATATATATATATGTATATATATATATATACACACAAAACATTCATGAATAATTCATAGGTCACATGGTCTGGCAGCCATATTGGATTGAACAAAAATCTTTCTCTTGAACTGCTTCATTAATTGACATGAAACTTCAAAATTATGATCTAGTTGTCATGGGGAATATGTGTTTTAAATTTCAACCTGATCAGATGCATGGTCTGGCAGCCCAAATTATTTAATATTTTGATTTTGGGTTTCGGGATGATGTCATGGGAGGCTTTGTTATGGTCATAATTCCATACGTCGAATGCTTTATCCGATCAGTATGAAAATTTTTGAGGGTCATCTAAGGCTAAATGTTCTTGGGGGTGGGTGGGGGGGGTAATTGATGACGTCATTGGTCATGTGGCTCAACAGCCATATTGTTTTTGACGTAAAAACCTTAAAAAATCTTCTCCAAAACGGCTGAACAGATCAAGGCGAAACTTAATACAGGTATGATTACCTATCCATGAGGAAGAAAACGTTCTCCATGTATGACATCATATGTCACATGGTTTGGCAGCTGTATTTTTTGAAGAATAAACATTTTAAAATCTTCTCCAGAATGGCTTGACAGATCGAGGGGAAACTTCACCCACCTGTTCCCCAAGCCTTGGGGATACCAGTGTCTTCATGAATAATTTATTTGTCACATGGTCTGGCAGCCATGTTGGTTTGAACAAAAATCATTTTTAAAAAACCTCTTGAACCACTTCATAAATCAAATGTGAAACGTCACAGTTATGATCTCGTAGTCACGTGGAATATATATTTTATATTTCAACCTTATCGGACGCATGGTCTGGCAGCTAGAATTATTTAATATTTTGAAGCTGGGTTCAGGGATTTAAATCAAATTTGGTACAAGTATGTATAATGATGCAATAATATTGCTGGGAGGCATATCTGGTGACATCATGACGTCAGAGTGCCCTTCTAGTTCTTGTTTTAGTTTATTTGAAGCTGCCCAAAGGGTGTACCTCAGGATTGGCCATTCAGCCCTTCTGAGATGGGGCACCAAGAGCTATTCTGTTGCGACATGATGTGTGACGTTGCCACATCGCAAGTGCGCACATTTTGTACTTTCAAAAATGCGTAACGACCATTATTCTTGAACTGATAGCAGCACCAAAGTGGTCGTTGTTGGTGCTGTCAAGAAGTGAACAACCAAACGTGTACCCATGCAGGTTTAGTATTTGTAGGAAAGCGAACCGAACATCCCTACCTTTCTGGTACTTGAACACAAGGAGCTTTGATGAAGAAGGAGGCCATTTATCCCATCAAGCCAAAGCTACGTCAACATCACATTCATTTAATTTAAAACGCTGGTCCACGCACTCTGTAAACAATCTGTAAACAACTGTGGTGTGAATTACATCAACAAACTCTCTGTTTAAATTTACCCATTTGAAGATCATGTCATGCTGGTGAATGGTATCAAAGAAGTGACTAATGGAGAGCTAAATCACAACAGTTTAATGTAAAACGAAAAACATCAAAAAGATAATTAACATTAATATGAGTTGAAGACTTTAAATTAATTATAAACGGTCATTTAAATAATTATTTTCATCCAATGTCCTTAAATTGAATGAATAAGGCAAATATTTTCATTCTCTTTCAGTCTGTCATTCATTGATTCCTGTGGTCGTCGATGCTATTTATCATAATCAAATTCCTGATGTTTTTGTGTCATTAAATCATGTAACTAACTCAAAACAAAACAAAGCAACACAAAATTACCTTTAGACATAGACAAAGGAATATATTTGGTTTGTCTTTTACTTTGCATATCATTGTAACCTTGAGCTCTTGAATATTAAGGTCTTTCACGAAACCACTTCATCAAATATATAAAATATATAAAGCTTATATTTATTACATCTGCACGTAGGATGCACCAGAGTAGTTGCTTGCAGTGTGCAGCATGCACCACTGATGTGTATGTGTGTATATTTATATTTATATTTATTAACCACATGTATTTCTTTGGTTTACAGGCAGTGGAACAAAACAAAAAAAAATTTTTTTTTGTTCAAGTATTGATCTGAATTATCCGGCTGTTAGGGCCCTGTCACACCTTGACGTTTTAGCCAGCAATGGCAACGTATAAAAATGTATGTAAAACGTTGGCGTACGTTGAAATTTTGATGTTTTTTTTTTTTAAGTTTTGGACGTATGCGTAACGTACACAGAACGTTTTAATCACATATAGATAACTTAGACCAACGAATGATTAGCGTGTTGTCGGCGTTCACAACCTATGCCCAACGATAGTCTAACGTATGCAAAGCGCGCTGCACGTATCGCCGACGATCACGTGGCGTAGCCTATTAAAAAGCTGCCGCACGCCGATTTAAATCATAACTGCCTAAGAATTGGAAGTCTCAACATCGCAGTCACACCGTGACGATTTAGCCAGCGTATGCCGACCTCTGAAAAATTTGTCTAAAACGGGGCACACGTCGAATGCGTTATGGGTAAGTTGTGTATACGTTAAGAACACGCTGAAAATTTTACGACGTACTCGCCGTATGGCTCACACGTTCCGCTACGCTGGGAATAAGTTGTCGGCAAGATATGCGATCGTTGACACACGTCGACACAAGTTCCTTGTTAGTCGAAACTCGTCGAGGTAATGTTTAGCATACCCGGAACTTATTTTCTCCGTCAAGGCACATTTTCTTTTTTTTCTCCTTGGCTCCGTGAAGGCACGTGACGAAATATCTGAAGTTGTTGTTGTTGCTGTTGTTGTTGTTGCTGTTGTTGCTGTTGTTGTTGTTGTTGTTGCTGTTGTTGCTGTTGTTGTTGCTGTTGTTGCTGTTGTTGCTGCTGTTGTTGCTGTTGTTGCTGTTGTTGCTGTTGTTGCTGTTGTTGCTGTTGTTGCTGTTGCTGCTGTTGCTGTTGTTGCTGTTGTTGCTGTTGCTGCTGTTGTTGCTGTTGCTGCTGTTGCTGTTGTTGCTGTTGCTGCTGTTGCTGTTGCTGTTGCTGTTGCTGTTGTTGTTGTTGCTGTTGTTGCTGTTGCTGCTGTTGCTGTTGTTGCTGTTGTTGCTGTTGCTGTTGTTGTTGTTTGTTTGTTTTTTATAATCTATCACGAATTTTAAAATGTATTCGGACATTTGCTTTTAAGTTTTGACGTGACAATATCCTCAAACAGAAAATATTCACAGAGGAGGAACTAAGAATAAGACGAGCAAACTGAAGAGGCAATCGGACATGACGAAATATGGGAAGTTGATGTTGGGTTTTTTTTTTTTTTTTAAACGCTGCCAATACGCCATTATACGGTAGCTGTAAATTTGAAACATGTTCAGTAAGTTATGTGGTCGTCCGGAAGATGTCAATCAAATACGTCGATATGCGTTGGAGGAACGTTACTCATAGATTCAAAGCACGCTACTCAGGTTAGAAATAAGTTTTGGGTACGCTAAGCATTACCTCGACGTGTTTCGACTTATGAGTAACTTGCAAGTAACGTGTGTCGACGTGTGCCAACGATCGCATAACATGCCTCGACGTGTGTCAACTATCGTGTAACATGCCTACAACACGTTACTCATAGGTTATAAATATGTTTCGGGTACGCGAATCATTACTTCGACGTGTGTCGACTTGTGAGTAACTTACAAGTAACGTGTGTCAACGATCGCATAACGTGCCTACAACTTATTCCCAGCGTATGCGCAACGTGTGAGCCATACGCCGGCATACGTCATAAAATTTCAAGCATGCTAAAATTTGCGGACAACCGCAAAGTACAACTATTAAAGCCAGTGTACTACGACGTATGGCAGTGTTTTTCAGCGTGCTCTTAACGTACACACAACTTACCCATAACGTATTCGACGTGTGCCAGTGTTTTAGACAAATTTTTCATAAATCGGCATACGCTGGCTAAATCGTCAAGGTGTGACAGCCCCTTTAAGGCCTAGGTCACATTTTCCACGGCGGCCGTGGGGTCTCCAAAATCTGCGGCCACTAGCAATTATACGGCGGCCGCAGTATTTCCACGGTCACACAATGTAGCAGTCACATATGTTTTTATTTTTCGGGTAGCCGCACGGCTTATTAATAAATTGTGGAGACCGAAAACGTGGGGGTGCCGTATGGTCTTTGATTTGATGTCGCACGGTGACCTTAGGGCGTCGCTGCGGCGGCCATAGAATTTTCAAGGCAGACGCAAGGTGCCCTAAGGCGAACGTGCAGCCAGACAGATGGTAATGAGTGGGTATATATACCAGTTCTTTTTTTTTACTGAAATAAAAATATACCAGTATATAAACTGAATATACTATAACTATAATATACCGTGGTGCCCCCAGAATCCGAACGCTCCATTGTTTGAACAAATTGGAATCCGAACAATTTTTTTCGAGAAAATTTTGCCCTAAAAACCTAATACATTTTAAAAACCGAACACAACGTGGCGTTCATGTTTGTTCACGTGTCTCCCCCACCTGTTCGAGCCGCATCTTCGCGCTTTGTTCATTCAGTTCGTCGGTGGAAGTCCTCGTGAAAGCATCTCTCGTGTCGATCGATACTTTAGGCCTCAGTCACATTTGCTCTACGGCGAGGATTCGGCGGCCGTACGCCATCTGAATTGACAGAAACGTGCGGCGGCCGCAGAGAAACTGAGGTGGCCTCAGGGTGGATGAGTAAGGTCATTTAATCATCTTATTTTACCTTAAACATGGGGAATTTCAGTTTAAAGTGTCTTGAAAGTGGGTTTTCTTTGGGTCCACAAACGGATTAATTCACTCCATTATTTCTTATTGGGAAAATATTTTTGGAATCCAAACTTTTTGAAATCCGAACAGCCTCCTGGAACGAATTAAATTGGGATTCTGGGGGCACTACGGTATAGGCAAACACCTATACTCCGATCTCTAGCGGTAGCGCACGGTGGATGCACGGTCGACGCAGACTGCCACGGAGGCCTACGTAGGTGCACGGCGGGCGTACGGGAACCGAGCGTCGACCCTGTGTTTCCCACAGGTAGTCACACAGACCGCAAGGCCACCGTACGACGACCGTGGAAATAGTGCGGCCGCCGTAATTTTTTGGGGGTTGGGAAAATTCATTTTTCATTGAGAAGCGCTTATGGCAGCCGCACGAATAACGCAAGCCCACCGTACACCCTACGTGGAACACATCTACGTCATAGTTTGGCTTGTCGAATTGCTATGGCGAACGTAGAAATGAAAAAATTTTTAACTCCGCATTATAATTCCACGGCGACCTTAAGGCGTCGGCCACCTCAGTTTCTCTGCGGCCGCCGCACATTTCTGTCAATTCAGAGGGCGTACGGCCACCGTATCCTCGCTGTAGAGCAAATGTGACCTAGGCCTAATTCATCTACAGATATTTAATTTGTGAAGCTCTAAGCACTCATTTATGATTTGTTTGTGGTATGTCTGTTACTGGACATTTACGCCCATAATTGTGTACTCTGTGTCTGAGAGTCTCATGGTAAGGTGTTAAAAACAGAGCCCTTTATGTTTTGGCCATTATGTTGTATGTATATCATTCATTCTTTTATTTAATCCATACAGGTAAGCAATTCTTAATTTGTTAATCCAGAAAAGTTCTCTCTGATTATGTAAATGTTTGATTGTTTTATCTTCCATCCCATTCACTTTTCAGCCATTACTGATTATCTTTTCTACACCCTGAACACTGAAGCTCACATTTTGACAGTATCTATAAGTATGTAAGTAAAGAGCCGAGTGAGTAGTGGACACCCAGTAGTTTTATCTGCGTTTTTCATGCCGCTCATGTGTGCATTCATTCTTGCATTACATCTCTGCATTGTTTCACCAACATATTGCATCGCACATTTGCTACAAGTCAATAAATAAACTATGTTTGAGGTTTTACATGTAATTAATTATTTGGTTTATTTTATCTTTTAAGATCTAGTCGTTACTGTACAATTAAACAATTAATTATATTGTTTGTGGCAAATATCAGACAAAGTTTTGCAGTTGCAAGTCCCACATTTACACACCGGAGAAGTGTTCCCCATTGGCTAACCTAGAATGGCCACCACCTACAATCAGGATATCTGAGTTAACTGCAGCATTACCTTGTTGAGGAACACAAATTATCTGAGGAGAGTGGCTGCCCTGCTTTACCTTTCATTTTGTTTGGTTGCATCATTTTCATAGTATGAAATATCGTTACCACAATTACATAAAAATTAAATAGACATATAAATATATATGAAACAATCGAGTGGATTTTCCACCAAAAGATCATGATAAAAAATAAGTACAAGCAAGCAATCATTTTAAAGCGAGTATCTCCAGAAAAGAAAGCAAAAGGCACAAAAGAGCGGATTTAACCATAACACATATTCTTATTTATGCAAAGGACACATGACCATCATTGATTCTGGGGAGAAGAAGAAGACAATAAAAACTGGGAAAAGAAAGGTACTGAGAAAAGAAAAGTAGGGTTGACTCATTTTCCCTCACCTCACATAGCCCAACGGGGCTGCGCCAATCCAAATATGCTGGGGGAGTGGGGAAGAATGGGGAAAATTGGCGGTGGAGTGGCGATGGGATCTGCAGCTGTTTCTGAGGCATCCAAAACAAGCAGGTAACTACTCTCCTCTGGCGTTCCAGATATGCCAACTGCAAGCAACTCCGTTTCTGCTGGGCCTCCGTGTCCAGCCGCTCACCACTAACCAAGCTGCGTTCTGGGCTTTTCCCCTCCCCTCCAGCACACTGAGATTCTCCCCTCTCTCTTTTCACACTATGTGCACACCTCTGCCCCTCACCAGACAAGCTTTTTAGGCATCTGTCCATCCATTCCTCAGTTTCTGCTCTCTGTCTGTCTGTCTGTCTGTCTGTCTGTCTGTCTGTCTGTCTGTCTGTCTGTCTGTCTGTCTGTCTGTCTGTCTGTCTGTCTCTGTCTGTCTGTCTGTCTGTCTCTGTCTCTGTCTCTGTCTCTGTCTCTGTCTCTGTCTCTGTCTCTGTCTCTGTCTCTGTCTCTGTCTCTGTCTCTGTCTCTGTCTCTGTCTCTGTCTCTGTCTCTGTCTCTGTCTCTGTCTCTGTCTCTGTCTCTGTCTCTGTCTCTGTCTCTGTCTCTGTCTCTGTCTCTGTCTCTGTCTCTGTCTCTGTCTCTGTCTCTGTCTCTGTCTCTGTCTCTGTCTCTGTCTCTGTCTCTGTCTCTGTCTCTGTCTCTGTCTCTGTCTCTGTCTCTGTCTCTGTCTCTGTCTCTGTCTCTGTCTCTGTCTCTGTCTCTGTCTCTGTCTCTGTCTCTGTCTCTGTCTCTGTCTCTGTCTCTGTCTCTGTCTCTGTCTCTGTCTCTGTCTCTGTCTCTGTCTCTGTCTCTGTCTCTGTCTCTGTCTCTGTCTCTGTCTCTGTCTCTGTCTCTGTCTCTGTCTCTGTCTCTGTCTCTGTCTCTGTCTCTGTCTCTGTCTCTGTCTCTGTCTCTGTCTCTGTCTCTGTCTCTGTCTCTGTCTCTGTCTCTGTCTCTGTCTCTGTCTCTGTCTCTGTCTCTGTCTCTGTCTCTGTCTCTGTCTCTGTCTCTGTCTCTGTCTCTGTCTCTGTCTCTGTCTCTGTCTCTGTCTCTGTCTCTGTCTCTGTCTCTGTCTCTGTCTCTGTCTCTGTCTCTGTCTCTGTCTCTGTCTCTGTCTCTGTCTCTGTCTCTGTCTCTGTCTCTGTCTCTGTCTCTGTCTCTGTCTCTGTCTCTGTCTCTGTCTCTGTCTCTGTCTCTGTCTCTGTCTCTGTCTCTGTCTCTGTCTCTGTCTCTGTCTCTGTCTCTGTCTCTGTCTCTGTCTCTGTCTCTGTCTCTGTCTCTGTCTCTGTCTCTGTCTCTGTCTCTGTCTCTCTCGCCTTCTCCCCTCTGCTCATGCAAGCTTCCTTCTCATTGGTGCACATCCGATGTGGGCATGGCCACGACGCAGGTTATGGAAAATGCCACTTACTGAGGAAATTTTCACCATAGCCCCCACTGCGCTCTTGGCGCAAGAAAGACACCGAGGACGCCCTTTAGCTCCTCCCTTGCACGCAAACTCTCTGTACAGTACTCCACTGTATCACATGTGAGGTGCTGTCCCACAGGCCTTGAATATCAAGCATTATGCTTTGTACCATGAACATGTGAAATAAAATATTGCATGGATGGAGTGGCAACAGAGAGGGATGCAGACAAACCGAGGGACGAAGGAGGACCGTTTATTTGAGGTTTAGTGAAGGGGATTGTTGAAATGGACCATTGTGTGAAGGAGGGATTGTTAAAATGAGGAAAAGGGGGGAGGAAATGGACTGATGGGGATAAAGAAGGAAAGATTGAATAGAGCAGAGAGGTTTGGAACAGACCAATGGGGTAAAGTAGGGATTGTTGAAAGGAGCAGCGGTGGGGAGGGGGGGTGAAACGGACCAATGGGGTGAAGGGGAAAGACCCCTGTGTACGTCGAGGATGCGTTCCGAAAAAGTGTGACAAAATCAAAGCAGTTTTTCTTTTCGAATTGATGGAATAAGAGGGGGGTGCATTCCTAATGTTCCCCCCAGGCCAACCCCACAAGAATGTTGGAATAATTGTGTCCGTTAAGAAGAAGTTGGCTGACAAAGGTGGTTGATGATGGTGGCTGACGATGGTGGTGTTTGCTGACTTCCAAGCAGATGAAAGATGTCCTCAGGCAAATGATTGGGTGGGTGGAGCAGAATGTTCTGAAGTACAACGTGTTTTCTTCTGATTCAATCCGTTAGCAAAGCGAGGATAAAATACCTAGTTTAATATATATGGCCTGGTGTGTTGGCGCAGTGGTTGGGGCAGCGGCTTGGGATCCAAAAGGTCCTGAGTTCAAGCCCCGTTGGGCCACTGAATTAATACACCAGGGGGTTGACTCAGCCTGTCATGCTTCCGAGGTCAGCGAAATGAGTACCAGTGTACTGGGCCGGTGTATACCCCGGTTAAAATAGGTGTACCATATCCCTGTGTCGTAAGAGGCGACCAGGGCTGTCAGGAAGGGCATCCGGCGTAAAACATATGCCAAATCACTATGCGGATCATACGGATGATCCGCTGTGGCGACCCCTAACGGGAGCAGCTGAAAGAAGAAGAAGATATATATATATATATATATATATATATATATATATATATATATATGTATGTATGTATGTATGTATATATGTATATATGTATATATGTATATATGTATATATGTATATATATATATATATATATATGTATATGTATATATATATATATATATATATATATATATATATATATATATATATGTGCAGTGGGGAGAACAAGTATTTGATACACTCCCGATTTTGCAGGTTTTCCCACTTACAAAGCACGTAGAGGTCTGTATTTTTTATCATCGGTACACTTCAACTGTGAAAGACGGAATCTAAAACAAAAATCCTGAAAATCACATTGTATGATTTTAAAATAATTAATTTGCATTTTATTGCATGAAATAAGTATTTGATACATCAGAAAAACAGAACAGAAACTTTGGTATAGAAATCTTTGTTTGCAATTACAGAGATCAGATGTTTCTTATAGTTCTTAACCAGGTTTGCACAGACTGCAGCATTGATTTTGGCCCACTCCTCCATACAGATCTTCTCCAGATCCTTCAGGTTTCAGGGCTGTCGCTGGGCAACACAGACTTTCAGCTCCCTTCAAAGATTTTCTATTGGGTTCAGGTCTGGAGACTGGCTAGGCCACTCCAGGACCTTGAGATGCTTCTTACGGAGCCACTCCTTAGTTGCCCTGGCTGTGTGTTTCGGGTCGTTGTCATGCTGGAAGACCCAGACACACCCCATCTTCAATGCTCTTGTTGAGCGAAGGAGGTTGTTTGCCAAGATCTCGCGATACATGGCCCCATCCATCCTCCCCTCAATACAGTGAAGTCGTCCTGTCCCCTTTGCAGAAAAGCATCCCCAAAGAATGATGTTTCCACCTCCATGCTTCACGGTTGGGATGGTGTTCTTGGGGTTGTACTCATCCTTCTTCTTCTTCCTCCAAACACGGCGAGTGGAGTTTAAACCAAAAAGCTCTATTTTGGTCTCATCAGACTACAGGACCTTCTCCCATTCCTCCTCTGGATCATCCAGATGGTCATTGGCAAACTTCAGACGGGCCTGGACATGCGCTGGCTTGAGCAGAGGGACCTTGCGTGCACTGCAGGATTTTAATCCATGACGGCGTAGTGTGTTACTTATGGTTTTCTTTGATACTGTGGTCCCAGCTCTCCTCAGGTCATTGACCAGGACCTGCCATATAGTTCTGGGCTGATCCCTCACCTTTCTCATGATAATTGAGGCTCCACGAGGTGAGATCTTGCATGGAGCCCCAGACCAAGGGAGATTGACTGTTATCTTGAACTTCTTCCATTTTCTAATAATTGCACCAACAGTTGTTGCCTTCTCACCAAGCTGCTTGCCTATTGTCCTGTAGCCCATCCCAGCCTTGTGCAAGTCTCCAATTTTGTCCCTGATGTTCTTAGACAGCTCTCTGGTCTTGCCCATTGTGGAGAGGTTGGAGTCTGATTGAGTGTTGACAGTTGTCTTTTATACAAATAACGAGTTCAAATTGGTGCAGTTAATACAGGTAATGAGTGGAGAATGGGAGGGCTTCTTAAAGACAAAACTAACAGGTCTGTGAGAGCCAGAATTCTTACTGGTTGGTAGATGATCAAATACTTATTTCATGCAATAAAATGCAAATTAATTGTTTAAAAATCATACGATGTGATTTTCAGAATTTTTGTTTTAGATTCTGTCTTTTACAGTTGAATGTACCTATGATAAAAATTACAGACCTCTACGTGCTTTGTAAGTGGGAAAACCTGCAAAATCGGCAGTGTATCAAATACTTGTTCTCCCCACTGTATATATGTATATGTATATCCCGTTGGGCCACTGAATTAATACACCAGGGGGTTGACTCAGCCTGTCATCCTTCCAAGGTCGGCGTAATGAGTACCAGTGTACTGGGCCGGTGTATACCCCGGTTAAAATAGGTGTACCATATCCCTGTGTCGTAAGAGGCGACCAGGGTTGCGTCAGGAAGGGCATCCGGTGTAAAACATGTGCCAAATCACTATGCGGATCATATGGATGATCTGCTGTGGCGACCCCTCACGGGAGCAGACGAAAGAAGAAGGTATGTATATGTATATATGTATATATATATGTATATATTTATATATATATATATATATATATATATATATATATATATATATATATATATATATATATTGTTGCGGGGCCGGGTATCGGCTGCGAGCACGACCGCAAGATGGAGCTGCAGGGTTGACTCCACCGATCACCTGGAATGTATAGGTCGTCACCCCGGATAACTCCAGAGCCGATGGGTCCCTTATCGGACCGAAGTTCGCCAATAGATCGACCATGTGGGGTAAGGTCGATTGCCAATTTCAATTTATCTAAATACCCACGTCGTCCAAACTACCGGGGAAATTCACCCTCGATGGCGCCCGTACGGAATTAGCCGCTAGGATGCTCGAACCGCGTGCGACCCGAACGAACGGTCACCGAGCTTCCGTCGGTCCCAAATGTCCCTTTACAGCGGCAACAGCCTGGCTAATTCTCCAACACGCACAGTGTTGACCAATAAAAGAAAGACAAAAACGAACCGATACATTTAACACATGGGTTTATTTATAATCGAGCAGGGGGGCACGTAAGAAGCAGAGTTATCCTAATATAAGAGGCATGTATGTACAGCAAGGCACTTGTACAATTTCTACTTACAATACTGGTGACACACACACACACACACACACACACACACACACACACACACACACACACACACACACACACACACACACACACACACACACACACACACACACACACGAAACGGTGTCCACAGCCTTTTATTGAGGCCTCCAGCTCAGATGGAAAGGTGAGCTGAAGACCAGAGCCTGCCTCGGACCTGAACACCTCGTATGGTCTTTGAGCTGATTCGAACCGGGCACCAGCGAGAGGCGAGCCAAATCCGGACACCAGTGAGCCACGAGCGACCTCCTGAACTCCCCTCAGCGCTCGTGCCGGCTACCAAAACCTCTCCTCGTGATCTTTTGGGGCAACGGCGCGCAACCCCTGCGGCTCTCGTGGGTGATGGTGTCTCTCAAGCTCTCTATCATGAGGAGGAGGACTATGAAGAGAGGATCCTGGTCCAAACACGCCACACCCTTCACCCCGTCTCCGGGGGGGGAGGGCCTCCACCCCTCCCGCTCTCCCTTACCGGACGGTTTTGGCACGCAGAACTGCTTGTCGCCCTGTCATTGGCTAAAACGAGTGGCAAGTCCATTGATTGACCCAGGGGCGTGGTGACGTCACGCGGACCCCCGTCCTCCCACTGCGGGAAGCGATTGGCCGAGCGGCGGCCACCCCACCCGCAGCACGCTGACTGGTCGAGGGCCGCCACGAGCTCCTCCCTGAACTCCGCCCACCAAACAGGCAGATGAATATGATTCTGCATGACCTCCGCCCACCAAACACCCAGAGGAACTGTATTCTGTGTGGGCTCCGCCCATGTACGTGCTGACACGCACGTAGGTGATGGCGTCAGCCAGAGTGAGGTGAAGGTGATGCTGGCGTTGTCGTAGTTGTGAGGGGTGTATAGAATGAAAGAAAACCCTGACTATCAATACAAAGTAACTCACAGCACATTTACATTTATTCACCCATGAGCCAGGGGAAAGGGAGCTATCTATCCACATATACTTATCGAAATAACTGAGCTATAGGACCTGAATGTTGTGTGCTCATGGCTTCCAGATTTGCAACAATATATATATATATATATATATATATATATATATATATATATATATATATATATATATATATATATATACATATATACATATATACATATATACATATATACATATATACATATATACATATATACATATATACATATATACATATATACATATATACATATATACATATATACATACATACTGTTGCGGGCCGGGGGTTGGGTGTGAAGACCACGAGGTGGGGGAAGTCGATTCCCACCAGACTCCCCGGAATTGTAGGCCTTCACACACGGATAATTCTGTGACGTGGCGGGTCGCTTAACCGACCGTGGACGCCAATAACTCAACTGCGTGAGTGGCCTGACCTAGGGTCCTCCCATCTATGGGTTAATCAGGGTACCTAATTAATCACGTGATTTAATTACCGGGGAACCACGCCCTCGGTACGCCTTGTCCGAACCGGATCACCCTACCAGATCGGATCACTTTTCCTAATCGGATGCAGCCGAGCGATACTGCCAAGAACGTACTGGCTAAAAGGAACAGATCATTTGGAATAAAGTCCCGGCTTGAGTAAGATTCGGACCATGCTGGACCAATGGGAGAAAAGACAAAGACGAGCAAGGAACATTCCTAATAATGATAATTTATTTACAATGGGCGAGGAAAAATATGTGGCACAGTAAAGATTTATTGGGGTATGTAACGCAGGGATAGAGGAGAGAGGTGTGGTGCGACAATAATACAAGCAACTTAGGAAAGCAGACGGAGCAGACTTGACGCAAAATTAATGACAATGATCTTCTACAGACTTAGTTAGCAGACAGGTGCCAGCACACTCAGACACACGCAGAAAAAGAAACCCCGATGAGAAGGGACTTTTGCAACCAGGGAGGGAGGGGAGTTGAGGTTATGCTCTCGGTACCTGGGCGCCCGATGGCACAACGTGCCACCAATACGTTTCGGGGGGGGGGGGTGCTCAGTGGTGCGGTACCAGATAGTAGTTGCGTAGTCTCCGGCCCCAGCCACACGTGTTGAGACTGTGTTCTGAAGGAGGAGCTTGAGTGGAGATTGGCAGTCCAGAGTGCGAGGGTGGAGTAGTGGGCGGGACCAGGTAGGTGGGCGGGGTCGACGAGGCGAGGCGTGACGTGGGCGGAGACTAGAAGACGGAGACGAGAACAGGAACACACGGCGTGAAAATACACACACGAGATGGAGGAACTTCTCCGTCTTTTATAGGGCCCGAAGTTCAGGGCGGAGGGGGCCATGCCGAATTCAACGTCATCGGGCGCTTCTATTGGCCCTGACCCCTCACGTGGCCCACCAGCTTGGGCCGGAAACCGCCTCACTTCGTTTCCGGCAAGGCCACCCCAGACAGTGAACACACCTCGCTCCGACCCCATGACATGACACGAATCGCCCACACCAAAATAGGCACGCGAATCACAAGTAAATCTTCATCGGGTCTGGACCCCTTGTCTTCGGGTGAACCGACCATGGACCCGCGGTCTTCTGGAGAACCTCCCGGACCGACTACGTATCCTCTATCGGAGCCACTCATGCATCCCAGGGTGTTTGCTCTGAGATCTCGGGTCATCGTGGACCGCATGTCGTGTCAAGTGAAGGACGGTACGCTGTGGTAAACGAGACGAGGGGCAAGCAGGGCAGAGGGTACTGTGGATCGTCGTGCTACACATTGTGTTAGACGAGACGAGGGGCAAGCACGTGTTTCGTGCAGTGTGGGCGTCGTGCTGTGAAAAAACACCATTCTTGCAGCCTCTCAAGAAGTAATTGTTCGCATGCCTTTCCAATGCAATCGGCAATTCTCCCCAGCTTATTGGAAGCTCAAATTGACAGTCCAGCACCTAGCGCACGTCACTCGCCGCACATGCCGGGTTTCGGGCTCGCCCGGGAACGAGACTCCGAATACAGCGGATCCTTCGAAAGCGTACGTGAGTCGCCGCACATGTTGGGTTTCGGACTTGCCCGGGAACAAGACTCCGGATACAGCGGATCCTTCACAGTGGCGCAGCGGTTTGCCCACCTTACTGCGAAAGCACATGTGACTGATTTATCCCAGGAAAGAAAAGAAGAGGAGTGGGAATGAAAAAATTATTTTGCAACCCATAACTATTAAATCATCGCAACGCACTCCCTGTTGTCCCACAAGACAAAAAGGAGGGACTATCTACACGTATAATAATGGCATAACTGTCTTAGGAGACCCATCTGTTGTTTGCATGCAGTTCCAAAAACCGCAACAATATATATATATATATATATATATATATATATATATATATATATATATATATATATATATATATATATATATATATATATATATATATATATATATATATATACGCACATACATACTCGTATAAAAGCTCGTGAAAAATGACTGGTTGGAATTATTTTATTCAAAATATTCAATGGGACTGGAAGATATGATGATTCATGGCAAAATGCATTATTTTAAAACACCACATGTACAAATGTGACCCTATTTTCTTTATCTTCTGGGACGTTTCATTTTGACGGTACAGCCTCGTGAGCATGCCAAAGTGTGAAGCCTCATCCTAGCGTCAGGTGTGCTTACATCTTTATTTTTTCGAAATCCTACGGTCGTAAATGAACACTCGTTTTACTCTGTGCGTTGCACACCCTGTGCAGCAGATTTCACTTCCCTGCACCTTGTATTTATTGTTATTTTTTTTCAACGTTTCTGGACATCACCTTTGAGGCCCGGTTGCAAGTAACCGTCTACATTTCCAAAAGAAGAACCATAATTACTCCTTTTTTTTTTTTTCTGGGAAATGTTTTTCAATTTATTTATTTTTTTAATCCTGAAAAATAGACCACAGTGAACACAGTCATGGTGAAATATCAGCCTTTAAAACCATACTCAAATCGTCCTTATAATGGGGGACAGACAAATGCACACTGTTTCATATGTATATGAATATCCATGGTGTTCGACACTGTATCTTGCTCAAACCATGCTTACTATATTTTCACTTTTTAATTTATTTTTTTCGTGAGGTGGGTAGGGGGAGGCAAGTGGATCTGACAGTCGTGTATTCACTTTAGAGCTCTTCTGGGTTTTATTTTCATCTTCACTTGGTATTCATAGATAATGTGTCTGCTTGCATTTACTTCTGGAAGTAAAAGAATCCTCCAATACCTTTAGAATGTAATAGGCAATTGGAAGCAGTACACTGGTCAAATTCAAAATTCCTGCCTGATCTACAATGGGTACTATATCAGCAGCATAGTCATGCCTCAAGCAATGATGTAACCAGGAGCCTGAATTTGTCCTGTACTAATGAAAAACACATCCTCACCAACGGGTTAATTCTCGCCAGAATTAAAGGCAGGTTAATTCCCCTAGAACTGGTGTATTTTGGTACGATTTGTAACGCCCCCTCCTACTGGAAGCGACACTCCACCATACATATTTACATACAGAGAATTGGGGTCCTTGGGACAATATTGGGTTGGGTTTTCTTCCCCAATTGGGTAATAGATTTATTGTTTAAAAAAAAAAAATTTAACCACATTGAACCTCCCATGGCACACCAAGTACAACCACCAGGTTTCAACTCATTCCTTCCAGGGGTCCAAGACTGCGTAGAAGTGAAAGAGACACGTACCCACGTCCCAAAAACAGATACTGTGGAATTATAGTATGATGGTTCCTGGTGATATAAGTATACTTTCACCCAAGTCATATTTTTGGATTACTAAATAAAATCTTAACACCAATCGGCCATGTAAAGTGACGGAATCCTGGTACATTGCAGGTGGTGGAGGGCCACGTGGGTGGTGGAAACTTGACACACTTACGCACTCAGCAAAAAGGAAGGTTGTTGCTGCGCCTGGAAACCCTGAGTGGTGATGCAGACTTGTATGTGTCTGACCACACCCTGCAACCTTCCTATGATGATTATGCACTGCAAGCAACAAGCTGTGGCCTCGACTCAATCGTCGTACCCACACATTTTCATCGGCCCCTCGGAATCTCTGTGTATGGGCACCCATCGTTCGATGAGAGCGAGTTTCTCCTCGCAGTTTTCCTTGACCCCATTATTAGTGAAGATCCATTCAGTGATGCCTCTGAGCAAGACAATAATGAGAAAGACGGAAGTAAGCATATGACAGAACATATGGGCTCCGATGACGAGGATTCTGTTCTCTGGACTTTGTTTGTGAGCCTGCTGAAGATTATACTTGAAGTTTTGGCATAAGCAGAGCATGCCGATTGTGCACTGCATTTTTTGGCTGGAAATTGCAGGCCATTAAAACTCAGGAGAAGGTATATTCCCAGAATATATGCAGTAGTTTAGTGCAAAAAGAAAATAAACTTTGGTGGTGGGGTTGTGGGGGGGGGGGGAGGGTGAGTAAATACATATGCTGTAATTTATGAACTAATCCTCAGAATTTTCTGTCACTTTGGCTGAAATAATTTGAAATTTTAGTTTTTGATTCAAAGATTAACTATTCTTTAAATCCAATGGATGCTTAGACCCATCCATGGTTCCAATACATTATAGAACATTGCCCGATTCGAATGGAGAGGAATGTTGTATATATTTGAGTGAAATCACTCAGGCCGAACACAAATGAAAAATAGATTTGTGATTCTTAAAAATATAACGCTTCAAACATTTGCCATTGAATAAGAAAGTGCCTTGATGTTTTTTTTTGTTTGTTTTTTTTTTAAATTGAACGTCATCTTAGAAAAATGACCTCAAATGTATTTAGTTCATCCGTTTGATTCAAAACTTGATGTCTCATAAAGGAAATAAAAGTCGAGTGGAAACACGGTATGACTGACCACAGTATGGAGGGACATTTTTGCCGAATTGTGTGAACATGAACATTCCTATTGCAACTCTTTTTATTTTGTTGGGTTGTCGATCGAGTCGAAAAAAAGATTACAAATTTTTTTTTGATCTACCCTTATTTGTTGGTCGTGGTGTCGGTCTGTCCGTGTCTGTTTGTCGGGTTTTTGACCTCCTTGCAGTTGTTCGATTTTGATGAAATTTGGGTGGTAGAACCAGTTTATGACCTCGTTGTGCCGTGTAGGTACTGGTTGCTAACGCCCCTTTGGTTGCCTAGCAACGGGACTTTGAAATTTTTGAAAATCATAAATTATTTTTTTCAAAAATCGGGTCATGACCAACTGTGGGCGGTATATTCAGCCATTTAATCAAAAATTTCCGCCGGATCCTATGAAAACTGTCGGAGAAGATAGACTTTGAATGAACCCTGGTCGAAAACAATAAAAAAAATGAAGTTTGTTATATCTCAGAGACTGAGTCAGATATACATGAAACTGGTATGGTAAGTTCATGGTATGTCCTAGTTATGTGTGAGAAAGAACCGTTGCTATGGACCCCTCCATTGCCTAGCAACGGCCGAAAAACCTCTAAATGTGGGGGTATTTTAACGAAAAAACAATCTGCAGCATTAACCCTTGAAGTTAGAATCATGAATTCTCTAGTGCTTAATCCTCAGGTCATTCCCCATCGAGCGGGCCCATCGCGTCAGGTTCTATTGGGTAGTCGACTACCCATGTCCGCCTACCAGCTTGTCTTTGTACAAGTAAGGCGTTGTTTGGCTGTGAGTTTTGTTGCACGTGTTCCCACCTCATTAATGTCTTTGTCCTGCATGACAACGATAACATTTGTTTTGTGGAAAATGGATGGTGATGCAAGTGCCATCACCATCCATTTCCTTCTTGAACTTTCTTCAGAGCATTTTGGACTATCTGCAGCAGATAAAAGACATATGCCATGTTTCCTCCAAAAGAAAGAATTAACCTCATTGCCTTCAGAAAGTATTCACACCCCTTGACTTCTTCACATTTTGTTATTACCCTCACCGAAGGAGTTGAGGGTATTGTATTTGGGTCTGTTTGTTTGTTTGTTTGTGTTTGTTTGTTTGTCCGCAAGAGAACTTTCGTGTTTTTCTCCGTAACCGCTTGTCAGATTGAGACAAAATTTTCATCATCGATGCAACTACTCATGTAGAATGTTTTAATCATAATTATGATGTCATAGGTCACGTGGTGTGGCAGCCATGTTGGATAAACGGAAAAACTTTGGACCTTTGCATCGCTGAAACCGCACTAAGCAAAAAATTGAAACTTGGCACACGGTAAGTACTCCTCATGGGGAATGAGTGTGATTTTTATGATGTCATAATTGCATATGCAAAACGCTATATCTGATCAGGATGAAAATTTTTTGAGGGTCATCGAGTGATAAAATGGTCCACCAAAACATTTTTTGATGATGTCATTGGTCACATGATTCGGCAGCCATATTGTTTGAAAAAAAAATAAAAAATAAAAACCTTCAAAAATCTTCTCTGAAATGGCTGAACAGATCGAGGCAATTTTACACATTGAAAATGAAACTTCACATACTGAAAATGAGGAACAAAACGTTCACACACATATGATGTCGTAGGTCACATGGTTTGCCAGCCATATTGGATTTACCTTAAAACATATAGAAATCGTCTTCTCCAGGACAGATCGAGGGGAAACTTCACTTAAATGTTCCCCAAGGCATGCGTGTACAAGGTTGTCAAGAAATAATTGGTCACAAAAATATTAAATAATGTTTTCTCTGGAACTGCTTCATCAATCGATGTGAAACGTCACAATTGTAATCTAGTAGTGATGGGGTATACTTGTTTTAAATTTCAACTTGATTGGCCACATGGTCTGGCAGCCAGAATTATTTGATTTTTTTTTTGATCTGGTTTCTTTTTAATTATTTTTTTTTAATATGGCTCACTTGGCTGTTCCTGGATGGGTTTGAGAGTAGAGGAGTAGCAGCTGAAATGCGAATCCTATCCAGGTTCCACCTGATGACTTCATCTTTGCTTTTTGCTTGTTCGGGTTCCTTCTGATTACTCCAATGCAGGATTGTACCTATTTGGTCTTCCACTCGATTTGAATTGAATTAATTTTAATCCCATTCTAAATTCAATTTAATATATATATATATATATATATATATATATATATATATATATATATATTTTTTTTTTTTTTTTAATATGGCTCACTTGGCTGTTCCTGGATGGGTTTGAGGGTAGAGGAGTAGCAGCTGAAATGCGAATCCTATCCAGGTTCCTCCTGATGACTTCATCTTTGCTTTTTGCTTGTTCTGGTTCCTTCTGATGACTCCAATGCAGGACTACTTATTTGGTCTTCCACTCGATTTGAATTGAATTAATTTTAATCCCATTCTAAATTCAATTTAATATGTTTTTTTTTTTTTTAACCTCATGGGTCAGAGTCAGGCGTCGGATAAAAGCGGGACGTCTTGGTACCCAGTCATCACTGCCAGTAGTTATAAAGTGGCGATTATAGTCATGCCTCTTATTAATTACGTAACACACCAGTACACAAACGCCCATAAAATATACCACACAAAACAAGTCCTGGTGAGGGTCTGCTATCTCTGATTGCTCTTTTTCTTCTTTTGTGTGCATCATGAGTTGTTTGTGCCACTATCATAAAATTGTGCTTGCTGACGCGATGGTCCAGAAGTATGTACTCTTGCCTCTAATCTGTCTAGCCTGGGTTCAATCCCAACCCAGGTATAAACTGCCATCCTATTGTTTAATCGGCATGGTGATTCATAAGTGTGCGTGCTGTCCCTTGGATAGACGTTGAATTGGGTGTCCCATCTGCTGGCATTAGTTGGTGGATGTTAAATATCCCATTATGTCCTTTGCAAAAAGTAGGTGAGCTATCGCCAGCATCCTGAACATATTCCAAGTTCCCGTTCAAACCATCAGAGGGCATTGTATCTGTGGCACAGCCCTGCCTTCAGCCAAAGATGCTACCCTGAAACCTCATGATGCAAACGAACGAGCAAAACAGTTTAGAATCCCCTCTTTTTAAGGCCAGGATGTGTTCCTTAAGGAAAGCGAGCATACAAGGAATCTTTCAGCGAGCAGGAGCACGGGGCTGGGGGATCCTTGGGAATGGTCAGGTGGGGTTGTTATTCCCCAAATCCTTCTTACAAATCCCAATCTCATATGCCATGACATCCATTGCAGGATTTGTTAGTATCGCTGTTGTTGTGATCATTCATTTTAGTCTTCTTATAACAAATACTTCTGTTTCGTATGCAGCCTGTGGCTGCTGATTGCATCATTTTCTGGAAGTACAGCTGTGTCGTTGATGCAGTGCCCGTGCAACCAGTCAGCTGGTACTCATTTTGCCAACCTAACAAATATTTATTAGCGAGCAACTTGAGTCTGGTGTTGGCTTAACGGTTAAGGTGGCTGGCTTAAGATCTTAGGGTCTTGAGTTCGATCTCTTGTTGCACTTTTGAAATAACACCAGCTGTGTTGACTTAGCCTCCCATCCTTCTGAGGTCGGCAAAACGAGTACCAGCTTACTGGGAACAGGGGCACTGCATCAGCAGCACAACCATGCCCCTAGAAAATGATGCAACCAGCAGCCACAAGCTGCATGCGAAGCAACAACAATGCTCGCAACTTTTTTTTCCTTTTGCTCCAGATGGCAGATAATTGTATACCTCTGACAATCAGGCCACCAATGGCAATGCCATCACTCCGAGGGGTAGAGGAAACTTCCATGAATGCAAAAAGGTCATTCTGAATTGTAAAGATTCAGGTAAAATCTTTTTTCAACTTGAAAGCCGACCACTCGAGTCTATCTCTTGATGTGGAGCAGCAAATAAACAATGGCAGTAAAATTATTAAAGTAATATAGACATGTCAAAGCCGAGTGAGTCGGTACATGACCGATTTACAAAGTCAGACAAAATTGTCCTTGTGGCCCAGCTGTGCCCTTGGGGCACTGTTATGCTCTCGGGGCATACAAATCCCATAAGAGCAATGGTAAGAAGCCAGCACAGCACTCTCTGTAAATTTTCCGCCACCTCTCTCTCGCCACTGTTGCTGAGGCAGCATGGCTACATTGGCCCCACTTAACCACCGGCTGTTTGAAACCATCCGTTTGCGCATCGTAATGGCGTTGTCACTGCCAGAGTGGTTTGTTTAGCCATTCCCAGTCATTTTACAAACGTATATTCAGAGGTCATGCCGACAGATAAATCACGACTCACCTCAAACTCCATTAAATCCAACAAAATCGATGCGCAGAATCCCTTTGAGAACCTGTTCAAATTTTGTTGAACAGAGCGGTCACCCCCGCCGTCATTGAAGGACTTATTTGTCACCCACATAAGTGACTCCTTGGCAGTTTCCAAAGCCACATCGCCGCTGGCTTGTTACTCCAGCTTTCCAGCACCGCCTGGTTAATTAACCACACCGGGACATGCTGAGATCTACGTGGAGTTCCTGTCACCACAAGATGAGCAAGTCATTTGAAAACCTGACCTTTCAGTCCACTTTGCCTGGAGTTGGACGTCCTCCCATGACTTTGGAAAGGTGTAACACCTCCGTAGAAAACCTGATCGGGAAAATAATTATGGTACCTGAAGAACAGGTAAAATAATCTGAATGGGGAAAACGTTTCACCCGATTGGCAGGACATGCATACCCATATGTCACAAGTGCAGTTGATTGAAAATGCAGTTCAGGTTGCCGTTGCTCACCGAAACTCCTCACCAATAGACCCCTGTGGTGTGTTCCGATGGACTGGCAAAACCTACAGAAAATGCACTGCTGTGACCTTTGAGTTTCAGGTTTAAGCTCGACTTTGATGTGGCAGATAATGAGGTTCTTATTCATGTTTGGCTCTCAATCCTATAGATCATGTGAGTCCCAATTATATGTGATCTAACCACTTCAAGAATGCCACTGTCTTGACTGCGTCATTCAACGCATCCTTCAATGTCAGGTTGGAGGTTCCAAACATCAATTCCTGCTTGAGCGTTTGCTGGACTGTCAGTGATGAAATCATCAGACTAAAATATGCAATTTGGTGTCTGTCTGTCTGCATGTCTGTGGGGGATGCATTTGGTCGTTATTATCCTATCTCACACACACTTACCAAGGTGACAAAGGGTCATAAGACAACGGCTGTAACTACTTGACCCCACCCCACCCCCACCCCCCCCCTCCGCCCCCAACCACACCGTGGGGTTCCAAAGGTGGGGCTGATGCAAATTCTCTTTGTCAATGTGTACCGTGTACTGCTGCTCTCGGTGGTGGTGGCAGAAGGTATTATGAGGGATGCTTCAGAGGCCTTAATTGTATCATGAGTGAGAGGCCTTCACCGTATTTTTGCTCTCACTTAGCCATTGTTGCTTTAGACTTGACTGCAAAAAATCCAGAGTAATTCCCATGTTTTAATGCCTTTTCCACCTTGGAAAAACGCCGTGTGTGTGTGTGTGTGTGTGTGTGTGTGTGTGTGTGTGTGTGTGTGTGTGTGTGTGTGTGTGTGTGTGTGTGTGTGTGTGTGTGTGTGTATGTATTTTCAGAGGCGACTTCTAATCGCAGGTAATTGGAATGGCAATCGTACAGTACATAGTCTTGCCTCACATGTTCATTCTGAACAAAAATTCCATCGTCAACTGAACACACTACTATTATGGCCCACTGTATGTTCTATATACCCATTTCATCCAGGCACCCTATTATATTGCATAGTTTCTTGGCATGGGTTATGAACGTCATTATTTTAATACTCCACTCACATCTGGTCACATATCAGATATTAGAAGTTTTAGATTTTTTGGATAAAGATTTCAATTCAAGTAATTGTGGCTGGAATACGACTTCACTAATGACGTCATAATTATCATCCTGCATACATCATGGGGAGTTGAAGATATGTGTCAAGTTTCATTTTTTTCCGTTGAGTGGTTTCAGAGAAAATTATGTCTAATTTTTTCCTTTCATTCAATATGGCTGCCATACCATGTGACCTATGACATCATAAGTTGAATTCTCCACTCACATCTGGTCATAGATCAGATATATTGTTTCAGATTTTTGAATTAGGATTCCAATTCAACCAATTGTATCTGGAATACAACCACAGATGGCGTCATCGTTATCACCCGATACACCCCATTGGTTGTTGATGACATGCCAAGTTTCAATTTTTTTGAGTTGGATGGTTTCGGTCTTGAAACCATTTTGCTCTATCTCGATCACCTTGCCTGTGACGCCCCCTTCAAGTTTGTTTTTACGCTGATTTCATCAAAGTATGGATAATAATCTGAGGAGTGTGAAATGCCATTCAGCCTATGACATTATATTGTTCCTGGAATGTTCCAGAGGAAGTTTTGCACCAAAGGTCATAACCTTTGACCTTTAAAGGCCATAAAGGTCAAATTTTCAAAGTTGTGGGAATCGAACCGGGTTTTCGACCTTCTTCAATGAACTAACTCCAATAAGCTATAGCAAGTATCCTGTTTCCTTATTTTAATGTCCACAACATTGTTTTGTGACCTTTAAAGGTTATGCAAAGGTCAAATTTTGAAAGTTGTTGAACGAAACTAGGTTTTTTGACATTTTGCAGCTAATAACCAGTCACTCGTACCACATCATGTTGATCATCTATCTATAATTCCAGCAATCTCTGTGTGTCTGTGTGTCTGTGATCACTGTTTCTCGACAACCACTGGTCTGATGTAATTGAAACTTGCCAGGTATATTGCTGGGGACCTGAGGATGTGCCTTTTCAAGGTTTGATATTAATCGGACAAGTGCTTCCCAAGTTATGGCCATTTATTTACCAAACCAATGAAGGACACGTTGCTGCGCAGGCGTGGCCGTTGGAGAAGAGATCCTCAGCTGCGTTCCCCATTACGAGTTACAATGTACGGACTTCCGGATGGTGATGACTTACTGTATTCTAATAATTTCTCGATTTCTTATGTGCATTTATAGATAAACGCAATTCCCCAATCCAGTCGTCGTTTACGAGAGCGAAGGAACGGCCTGTGTGGTTGTTTGAAAGATTTTTTTTCTTTGCACATACGGCCACGCGAGAGCGAAGGAATGGCCTGTGTGGTTGTTGTTTCTGGCACGCGGTTTGAAAGTTTTTGTTTTTTTTGCACGTATGGCCACACACGTATGGGCACGCACTAGTTTTTATAACTTGGTCAAAAATTATCACATTGTCTCATCATTGACTTCTGAAACTATCTACATCGTCAAATACCGCTCGTGAACCATTGTGGTCTTCAGACTTGTATTCAATTCAATTTATAATGGGATTAAAATAAATTCAATTCAAATCAAATGGAAGAGTAAATAGGTACAGTCCTGCATTGGAGTCATCAGAAGGAACCAGAACAAGCAAAAAGCAAAGATGAAGTCATCAGGAGGAATCTGGAAAGGATACACATTTCAGCTCCTACTACTCTACCCTCAAACCCAACCAGGAACAGCCACGTGAACCTTATTCAAAAAAAAAAGAAAACAATTTTTTTTTCAAAGAACACAGATCAAAAAAATCAAATAATTCTGGCTGCCAGACCATGTGTCTGATCAAGTTTAAAATTGAAATGCGTTTCAAATCGCTACTCGATCATAATTGTGAAATTTCACGTCGATTGATTAAGCTGTTCCGGAGAAAACCTTATTTAATATTTTTTCTTAAATTGAATATGGTTGCCAGACCATGTGACCGATCGTTTATTCCTTAGCAAACTTGTACACCCAAGGCTTGGGGAGCATGTGTGTGAAGTTTCCCCTCGATCTGTGCAGCCATTCTGGAGAAGAAGATTTTAAAGGTTTTAGGGTAAATCCAATATGGCTGCCAAACCATGTGACCTATGACATCATATCTGTGAACCTTTTATTCCTCATGGATAGGTGGTCATATATGTAAAGTTTCACCTCGATCTGTTTTGCCGCTTTAGAGAAGAAGATTTTTGAAGGTTTAAAAAAAACAAAAAAACAATTTGGCTGCCGAATCACTTGACCGATGACGTCATCAATTCTTTTTCTGTGGCCCATTTTATCCTTAGATGACCATCAAAAATTATCATACTGATCATATGTAGCATTGTAGATATGCAATTATGACGTCATAACGAAGGCAACTATGACGTCATAAAAATCACACATTAAATATAATGTCATTCTACCCCCGTTAATCAAACCCAAGCCCACCTCCTTAAAATTCCCTGCTTTCCTTCCTGAAAGTCCCTGTAATGTCCATCTTGTATACCCCATGTTCCCCACCCCATCCCTCTCCCTTTCACAGATCCCCTAATGTCTCTGTTCCCCATTGTTTTGTCCTTCCCTCTCCCACCCCTCTTGTCTCATGGCCCCACATGCTGTGCGTTGTGTATGTTTGTTCTTGTACGAGCCTCGACATTTTTTCTTTTTTATCATTACATTTACACATAAGAGTGAACATATCAGATCAATGAAACAATGATTCTTTTTGTTGTTGTTCTTTTTATTAACCTCAAAATAATGACTTGATTCCATTTCAGAAGGATAAAATTCTTGATAATTTTTATATCCTGGTTCCAAGTACTTTTATGGTTTATCCATCAACCTTACCATGAGGGTAAGTTGCCTAACCATACCTTACCGTGCCTCCATGGCTCAACCAATTGTGATTTAGACCCCGTGCGGCAAAAGTACCACGACGAGAACCTGCCTGGAACCAATACCTTTGCCATGTGAGATCCACGTCCGGGAACTTGAGTCCGTTCACGTCACAAAGTTGGAACAGATTTGCGGTCGGCAGAAGCCCGTCAAGATGACGTCTTCGAACGGCTCAAGGGACATTGGGAAGGGGGCACCAGCTTGTTGACACCATCGATCTTGTTACCAGGCCTATACAAACAAGACTATAATTGAGACTTCTCTCCAAAAAACAAGCTCAAATGAGCAAGGATCCTCGTCCTCTTAATGATGACATCATAAAAACAAATATGACGTCATTGTGATGTATCAGCTTTGCGATAAATTATCTGTGCTAATGCACGGCTTGATTCCCGCAAACAAAATTCAAACAGCTTGCCTAGTTTCAGAGATAATGGTATAGGCGATTTCCATTAGCGGCGATATTATGACGTCAACTTTTTTTTCTAGGAAGAATTTCCAAAATCGGAGATGGTTACTGCCTGCGTGTGGGCTTTTTGCATATACATGGCAAGTTTCACGAAGATCCGATGAAAACTCTGGGTTGTGAAACAAAAAATGTCAAAAAATAGGAATGACGTCCTAAAAATTGATATGACGTCATAGTGATGCATCACATGTGCGGTAATTCATCTCTGCTAATGCCCCGTTCGATTCCCGCAAACAGAATTCAAAAAGCTTGCCTTGTTTCAGAGATAATTGTTTAGGCGATTTCCGTTAGCGGAGATATTTTGACGTCATAACTTTTTTTTCTCGGAGGAATTTTCAAAATCGGAGATGGTTACTGTCTGCGCAGGGTATTTTTACATATATATATATATATACCAAGTTTCAGGAAGTTTCGATGAAAACTGTAGGCTGTGAAACAAAAAAGTCCACAAGAAGAAGATGAAGAACAACAACGTGAGTAAGACTTAGAGATCCTCCACGAGGATCGAAAAACACAAGAAACTGACAACAAAAAACTTTTTAATCTTTTTATATAAATTGGTCTGGTGTTGATGCAGCACAGGCATGATGGGCCGAATGTCCTTCTGCTGTATCTACACACCCGAGATGATTTGTCCGGACAACATGGTCATCAGTATTCATGGATGGGATTAAGTGAACTATACTGTGTGTGTGTGTGTGTGTGTGTGTGTGTGTGTGTGTGTGTGTGTGTGTGTGTGTGTGTGTGTGTGTGTGTGTGTGTGTGTGTGTGTGTGTGTGTGTGTGTGTGTGTGTGTGTGTTAAACTTTGTACAAACTGGAGATCCCATTAATGTGTACTCATTCAGATATGCAGATATTCCACTGCACAGCATTACTCTCTGTGCAGATGCAGGGTGGAGGAGGTGCAGGGAGGAAGGTGTTGTCCGGTATGTAACCTGTGGCTGCTGGTTTCATCGTTTTGTGCATGTGCCACTGATGCAATGCCCCCTGTTCCAAGTAAGCTGGTACTCATTTCACCAACGTCAGAAGGATAACAGGTTGAGTCAACCCCACCTGGTGATAATTCAAGGGAAAAAGGGGCTCAAACTCAGGACTGGAAGATCCCGAGCCAGCCATCCCAACTGCTCAGCCAACAGCAGGCTTTTATCTTTGTTCTGAAAGTGATTCATGTACAAGCTGCTCTATTCATTTTAAAGTACTCATACACTCTGGGTGAGTGAATGCTAACATCTTCAGTTCCTCCATTGGGTTGTGGGGTCCAAACGCTTTAGTCTGTAGTTTGTATTTATGATCAATAGCTCTCTCCTGGTAAATAGGTTCATTTGCTTTGCAGAAACGTCCCCTTTGTTGTTTGGCACTGAAGTTCTCTACTGAACCATTACACAAATATCTCTCCAACCAAACTGAGAAAGGCCTCGTCAAGGTCTCGGAGCAAACTGACCAAGGTCGTGAGCGTGTCCTCCTTGTCGTGACACAGCTAACACTGGTCGAGTACATAACTGTTTGTGTAGGCTACGTTATAAACTCTGTTAGCTGTTGTGTCTTCTCTTCAAAGTAAACTTTTCGAGAGTTAATTCACAATTTTCTCTTCTTTGAATTCTTCTTTTGATTTTAATTCTTTTAACTCTTCCTTTAATTTTCGCTTAATATATTGTTACGAATTTGGAATTCAATTGCACACAACATACAGGTTCCCTTAGTCAGCTATGTCAATAAGTGCATGTTCCCGAGATAGCTCGCCTTCCATTGTTTAAATGTTTTGAAATCGATTAGATGCGCTGCGGATTGATTTAATAGTTAGGGAGCGAACAATGGAGACGTCCCTCCCCCTCTTCTGCAAAGAGGAAGAAGAACCCTGCCATCCCGTGACGTCAACAACTCCCTCCCACACGTGGTTGAGCGGGGGTGGATCACGAGGGCACGAGTTACGCCAGGTGCGGGGGAGGGGGTGGGAAGGATAAAGGGGAGATCCTTTCTTTGTTCGTGTGGGAGTCCCGTGGTCGGGCTGAGTTCGTGAAGAAGTCCCGTTCTGAGTCCCGTGTGCTGAGTCCCGTGGGAGGAGTAAGCTTTTTGCTTCGGAGAGAGCAGTCGTCCAGCAGCCGTCGGGTCCTGCTTGGCTTGAGGCAGGGCCGTAGCCAGGGCTCAGTATTAAGGGGGGGCATATGAACTGGATGGGGGGGCACAATTATTATATTTAATATTTTTGATAACCCGGTATACTATTGTATTCATGCAGCATTGACACATCTATACTGAGGTTGCCGTCGCATACGAACCAAATTGATCTCAGCTAGATTTAATATGTTCCGATGTTTTTGGCCTAAAATTATTCGAATGCAGGAGAGCTGCAACAAACTGGCACATTCACAATGCAGATATTCAATGATTAGACAATTGGCACCAATTCAGGTGCACTTATACAAGGTGTTGTGAAGAATTGGCATTAGAAAATTAATATACCAGAGATACAATGACTAAACGGGGGAGGTTGGCACCAGAATCAGTGCACTTTGAAATAAGATACAGTCGGCTATGACCTGCGATCATCACGTTAAACTATCAACAGCAAATACGACCGGCCTGAAGATACCACAAGGTCCGCATTCAAAGCAGTCAATTACACAGAGGTAAGGTTATGCACAAAGCACCAAACACAACATATAACTTAAACATCAGAAGTACAAAGCAGCCGACCATGGCGGGTGCTGACCACAACCACACTGCAACCACAACCACACACGCATCACCAGCAGTCACACACACAATCTGAACTCCTCGTATAGTTTTTATACCGCTGTACTCGCTGTCAGAAGAGCTGCAGGCGACGCGTCTCGGTGTGGAATCTTCTGAGGACCTTCTCCTTCCATTCATTCAGGCATTTACATGTGAGGTCTCTCTCGAAGGCCAGCCGTACCAGTTGTGCCTTGCGTGCATGGCGCATGGACCGTCGATGGTCAGTGAACACATTCCTCAATGTTGAGAATGAGTTTTCACACATGGCAGTGGACGTACCAAATGTTAGTCTAAGTCTCATAGCAGTCACTACACTTGGCATGGCTTCCAGCGTTTTGTGGTATGTTGAGAGGAGTTTTTGTGTTGTCCATCTCTCGTTTGGCTGCTTTTCTGTCTGTGAGCGAATAAACTGCTTTGCAACCACACACTCTGTTTCACTGATGGTTGACTTTGTGAATGTCATGATGTGCTGGAGCAAGTGGGGATCCAAAAACGTGCCATTTTCAGGATTCAAGGCAGCGAGTGAACGGGCGAGTTGTGTGTTGCGCTCACTGAAGCGCTGAGCGATCTCGCCAAGCACAGTGTCAATTGCGCTGTAAAAAAAACCCTCTGCAGTTCCGTCTTGTCATTGTCGTTGTTTTGTCCTGTAGTCTCCAAAACTACAAACTGTTCCAAGTTCTTATGCATTGTGCGTCTCCGTTTTGGTGGTGCAGGTGTAGAAGTGCGAGCATCGTTGGCCTTGTTCCACAGATCAGTGAACTCATCCTCAGAGCAGAGTTTCTTCACGCACTCTGTAGCACTCGCCACCAGTTCCAACCCCGTTAGCAAGTCCATATCCTCTGCCTGCAAGCGTCTGTTAGGGCCATCTAACAACATCAGCAGTTTTTGTACAAAGATAGCAATGAACATGAAGGCAGGCCCAGAGACATCCCACAAAAGCCCAATAGCCTCCATCCTCATCTCTGCACCGTAGGCGCGCTCTGCATCAATCTCCGACAGTAAGGATGTGATATCCTTAAAAGATCCTATGATCACAGACACGGTGGCTAAATGTCCCGTCCACCTTTGATCAAGAAGTCGTTTTAACCGCTCACCTTTATACTGTGCAGCAACAGTGGGCTTTCTGAAGAATTTGTACAGGCAACAACAAACCTCGAGGAAATCAGTGACAGCTTTCTCTGCTGCCAGTGCGTGGATAACTACCAGATGGAGTTGGTGATTTAAGCAGTGCACATAGGGGATTTCTCTTTCCAATATCTCTTGCAACAGCTTTTGCACCCAACCGTGCTTCCCAGCCATTACCGAAGCCCCGTCGTACACCTGACTTAATATTTTTGACGCGTAAAGTCCTGTTTTTGTCAGCTCTGCAATTATTAGGTCTGTCAATGTTTTTGCATCTCCAGCGTCGGCTGTAGCTATTGTGAGGAGACGCTCTGTTGCTTCATTTGATGCCATTACAAAGCGAATGATGATTGATATGTTCTCACATTCAGTGGGGTCCCTCGTCCCATCCACCTTGATGGTAAACCACGATGTGCCTACTTCTTCCACGATGGCATCCGTCACAACATTACTCAATGTGAAGATCAGTTCATTCTGCATTTCCGGACTAGTATAACTTGCGTTTGGTGGGATATGCTTTATTATTTCGGCGAGCTCGGTGTCTTTTTTGAGTGTGTAGTTTAAAAGCGAGAGGAAGAGCCCACTGTGCCCGTCTGACATATCCTCAAAATTATCAAGGCTCCCTCTAAAAGGTATCTGATTTTCGGCGACAAATCCCACAACATCTATAAGAGCAGACACATAGTACCGGTTTCTATTTAGCTGGTCAGCATTGAGGAGTGTGGAAATGTCCTCACCACAATCGATGCGCCTCTCATTCTCCTTCCACCTTAAAACAAGTTAAATGTTCCTTTGAAGTTGCGTGTTTGTGAAACCCCCTGCCTTTCTCAACGGCATGTTTCCAATTCCGGTAGCCTCGCACTGTGAAAGTAGAGTCCACTGGGCCATGTGCGGTGTTAAACTTCCTACATGGATAGCAGAATGCTGCATCTGTATGCACACTGTATTCCAGCCATTCATTCGTCTGGTACCACGAGGACACAAACGAGCGACTCTTGTTCTGCAACAGATGGCCAGGGTACCGCTGTAGAACAACTCGATTCGGTCTCTCACTTCCAAGATCATCGGGAAGCGGCTTGACAGTCACACCCAATCACGAGGCCGCCGCCGAGCGTGGAAACTCGGCTGTCTGCGCTGGGGCTCCAGCCGCAGGGCTGACGTTGCTGGCTTGGCCAGGTTGGCCAGCTTCTGTCGGTATTTCATCGACATGATCGTCTTTTCCTCCTCCTCCAACTCCTCCCACAACATGTCTTTCATCATCTTCTTCATTTTCGTCGGTTGCATTTTTTACTTTTCTGAGCCATTTTCGTTTATCCATCATCCACGTCTTTTTCTCCTGCTGCGGACTCGTGACTCGCGACTCGTGACTCGTGACTCGCGAGATTTGACGGTTGACGGTTTTATTTATTAAATGATCCATGCACCAAAAACAGGTTTTATCTGCATCATTTCAAATGTAAGCACGATTGCAAACACACATTTTTAATTTTTATTATAAAATTACTTTTGTAAGATGGAGGGTTGACGGGTTGTGAAGGTCACGTGGTGCACGTGCACTTCATCTTTAATAATGTAAATTTATGTCTTTTCCTGAATCATATCATATTATGACTATATTACATTTATACCTAACTTACAACCAACCAGGTAACCTGCTCAATAGGGTCTCCATATCGAATACGCTGATTGGCTATTCCTTAAAACTAAATGATCCACGATATATAAAACCACCCACAACATCGACATTCGACACGAGGTCTTGGCTGCTGGCGTTGGTGCTTGTGTTATTATCTTTTTATCTTGTGGTCTTGGACTGTATTGTCTTGCCAATTGCATTTGGAGATAAGCTGGGAAGCGCACACTTATCTCTTGACTGTTATTCAAAGAAGGAAATTATTAAAGAACAGTTTATCCAAGAAGGCCTCATTATTCACCACGTTGAACATCTGGAATAAGGGTTTTAGTTCACACAGGTGAACTCTTAAACAGCAAGTTCACAGTGGGCGCTCGTCCTTAAACACTAAGTTGTTCACAGGGTGCAACAGGGCATAAATGGGTGGAGTACAAGTTGGGGGCACCAGATGCGCCATGGGGGGGGCATTGCACCCAAATGCCC
Organism: Eptatretus burgeri; assembly: GCF_056783735.1. NCBI lineage: Eukaryota > Metazoa > Chordata > Myxini > Myxiniformes > Myxinidae > Eptatretus > Eptatretus burgeri. Next base: position 52,497,732 of record NC_140975.1, on the reverse strand, counting down.
CCCCTAGCGACGGGCCTGGCTTGAGGCCTTTGGAAGCTTTTTGCTTCGGCTGGCTCAGTGAGCTTCGGCTGCTGCTTTGTTTTGGAAGGAACTTGAGCCAGTTGTTCGGCTCGAGCTGCGAGTGGAGGCTTCTTCCTCTTCTTCTTGGTTTGTGGAGCTTTTCGTTCTCCATTTTGTTTCCCGGCTTGGTGCGACGCATCGGCCTCTTCTTGGAGTTGGATCCTCGGGGAAGCGACGATCGACAGGAAGGATCGGCGCCTCGTCTCACCGGCACGTGTTGAGAAGCGCGGGAGGATTCGCGGGAGCTCAGGAATGATCGTGGCGATTGGATCCAGCTCGCTCTCGCTGGACCCCGGGACCGGACAAGTTGAAGACCACACGAGGTGGAAAGGTTCGAGTCAAGCTCTGAGTTTCAGCTCACCTGTCCTCCGAGCTGGAGCTCGTGATTAAAGGCCAAAGCCACCGTTTCGTGTGTGTGTGTGTGTGTGCGTGTGTGTGTGTGCGTGTGTGCGTGTGTGCGTGTGTGCGTGCGTGTGTGTGTGCGTGTGTGTGTGTATACGTACGTGTGTCCGTGGGCCCATCTAATAAGTAGGAACTGCTGTTAAGTGTAAATGACTGTACATAATAAGAAGACGGTTGTAGTTCTTTTGTCGTGCTTTTGTTGCTTGTATAATTGCATACGTGTTTTGCCTTATTTAATTGCATACGTGTTTCATTGTAATAAATGTCCTTGTGTGAATGTAAACCTGCTCGTTTCATCCATTCCCTCATTGACTGAACATTTCGTGTGTTGGGAGTTAGAAAGCCGTTGGTTTGCCGTAATAGGGGGACATTTGGACTGACGGTTCTCGGCGATTACGCCGCTCGGAATCGCGCACGGACAAGCTCGCCTCGGCGGTTTGTTCCGTACGAGATCCGTCGAGGGTGGAATACCCCGATAGTTGGATCACGTGGGTATTTAGGTACATTGAAAATTGGCAATCGACCCTACCCCATGTGATCTGCCGATTTGGCGTATTTCGGTTCTTGTACAAGGACCCGTCGCTCGGAGTTAACCGGGCGGCGATCTATATTCCGGGCGATCGGTCGAGCCGACTTGTCTTGCGGCTCCGTTCAGAGCGGTTGGTTGGCGGCTGACCCTCCCGGCCTGTAACAACTGGTTGTCAGGAGTGCGATTCGGCCTCCTCCGCCTCCGTAGCAAAATTCATGGAGTCAGATCAGGGGTATACGGAGCAAACCCCCCCCCCCCCCGTGTCCCCAAATTACGAGCGTTATAAATTTTATTCCCAGCACGTAAAATCTTCAGCCAAGGCGAGCAGGGGCAGAGAGATTAGGAATGTGTTTGAATGTAGGATCCATGGCCCCGGACGGTTCTTATTATTATCACCCCACCACTAATCGTAATCAGTGGGGCCGCTCACCCTATAGAGCACGAACTTTGCCGGCAAAATAGCAGCGCTGCCGCATCTCAGCGCAGCACGGAGCGGGCTGCTATAATTAGCACAACACGAGGCGGGGCTCCCAACCAACGATTGAAACCACGTGATCATGGCAGGGGAGGCTGGCGGACACTGGCGGGCTTCGGGCACAAAACAGAGAAATATCTGGGAAAACTAAAAGAAAACGGTGAGAGAACGAATGAAAGGAGAGAGCAAGCATGCAAAAGAAGTGCTGAGAGCGAACTGAAGAAAAGAAAATAGGAGCAAATTAGTAACTCCCAGGATAGAAAGAACTTGAAAGAAGAATTGGAACAACTGAAGGAAGAGGTAAGGATAGGCAATCGGAAAAGAGAAAGCCTGGAACAGGAGGTAAAAAGAGGAGAGAACTGGGTCAAAATTAGCAAGGAATTCGGTGAGGGAATGGATGAAATGAGGAAGAAAGAATGTGAAAGAGGTGTGGAGATGAAAAAGGAATTAGAAAAGAAAGCTTCTGAGATACTGAAACACCAAAACAAAGAGAGAGAACTACAAAATGAACTGAGTACGTTGAAAGAAAGAACGACAGCAGAGAATGAAACGTTAAGGAACCACACTGTAGAGATCCAACAGCTAGAAGCGAAGGCCAGGTTACAGAATGAGATGCAGGAAAGAGTAATGGAAGAAGAACGAATGAGACAGGAGAAAGAAATCAGTCAATTGAAGGAAATAACGAGATTGCAGAATGAGGAACAAGAGAGACAATGGGATAGAAAACAAAAAGAACATTAATTTGAGGTGGACCAATTGAAAGAAAAGGCGAGGCGGGAGTGCGAGGAGATAGAGAATGAACAACGAATGAAACGGGAAAATTGAAGAACGATAAGATTGGAGAAGGAAGAACGAGAGGAACAGTGGGAAAGGAAACAAAAACAATATGAGTTTGAAATTAATCAACTCGAGGAGAGAGCAAAATTGGAGTCCACAGAGATGGAAAAACTCCGGAAATATAACGAACAGTTAATGGGGCTCAGAGAGGAAGAACGACTCGGATGGGAAGGAAAATGGAGCCAGAAAGAAACAGAAACTAATAGACACGCAGAGACAACAGAAATAAAATGTACAGACACGGGAGATAGAGGGTGAATTGGACGGGGTTAAAGACGGACACACACACACACACAGAGGTAGCGAGGCTTAATGGGGGAGAGCTGGTGGACTGTCTCGTGACCCGGTGCGAGCAGCTGGATAGCCTCCTTCGGGAACGGAGGGAGACGCTATTCTCCCTTGAAGCGAATCACGACCAGGTGAGTTCGGTCGTGCCGAGCGAGGTAGAGGGGGCGAGTGCTGTTGAAGGGTGCACGAGGAGCTTGGGGGGTATAGAGGCCCCGGGAACCCTTGTGGTGGCACGATTCCCCAGTGTGATTGGCCCGGTGTGTGTGGTGAAAGGTGTGAGTGCAGCGGGCGTGTTGAAACGCGCACCGTGTGTGGAAGAGACCCCGTGTGTGAGCGGTGTGGTCACGAGTGTGCCGGGTGCGTGCTTCCCAGCACTCCGTGTGTGGAGGAAGCACCACATGTGGAAGGAATGACGTGTGTGCGTGAAACCCCGTCTGCGAGTGGAAGCCCGTGTGTGAGTGGAACCACATGTGCGAGGGAAACGGCACGTGTGAGTGAAACGGCACGAGTGAGTGAAGCACGGTATGTGAGAGAGACAGCGTGTGTGAGGTCGCTGTGTGTAAGGGAGATGACAGTTGGTATGCGGGAGAACACAACCGCATCCCCGTGTCCGAGTGCCATGGTGGAGTGTGTGAGCGTCATGGCACGCAAGAGTGTGTGCGTTGAACGACGACTGGACCAGATGAAGGACAAGGGCCGAGTAGCGGCCATAGCTGTTTTGAGCACCGTTCCAGGTTTGCACAGCAGCGAGCGCAGGGTCCGTGCTGTGCTACGCACAAGGCCGCCACGTGCACGGCTGCGCAGGTGAAACCCGGTCCGGAAACGCCAGTGGTGGATGTTAGCCGATCCCGCGGACGGACAGAAGCCAGGCTGGATTCGGAATTTGGACCGGATGGGTTCTCTACGCGAGCGTGTTTATAAAGCTCTGACGAGCAGAGCACATGTGTTCGTGTGGGGAACCCCTCGAAACGCGCGGCTTGCTTTGAGATGCGCAGAGTGACGTCATGGCTGCACGTGTGTTTGGAATCCGGCAGAAGGGAATTCCTGCCAGACGGTACCGTCCAAGAGGGACGAGGTGCATGGGGCGCAAGCAGCTGCCATGACGTCACGGAAAAAGAGCGCGGCTGTGAACTGCCACGCTGGTGGTGCGCATTATGAAAAAAAAAAAAGAGTTGAGGAAAGCAAGCCTCACTTCGGGTGACCAGGATTCCCAGGCAAGGGGTGGAAGACCCCCTTGTTGGGGGCACAGGAAGTACGAGTTAGGAGGATGGGTTAGAGTTAGAGAGACCGGCTTCATGGGGACATGGGTTACCTCATGGAGCCCGTGGAATGGATTAGTTAGAGGGGTTTTAGTTTACATTTAGGAAATGGAATTTTTTGATTTTTAGAGACACTGACAGACTGGTAATGTGTAGTGGAGACGTAGCTTAGCTACGGAGAGTAAATGGAACGTGCATGAGTTTTAAGGGATGACGAGGGAGCACGAGTGAGTCAGGGGATTTAATTAGGAAGGATGGCGGTATCGAGTGTTGGTGTGAGCTGTGAAATGGAAAGTGTGTGAGGAATGAGTGAGGGCCAGCGGGCCTGATTGTGAGTGGAGCGAATGTGGTATGCATGGTGCGAATGACTGGTTGGGGGGAGGAGTGATTCCCACCCAAGTGACCCTGGGGTCAGTTTAATGTTAGCTAGTGGGTTATTCAAATTTACTAACAGGAGGTCGTTTTGTTGTTGGTGTCGAGAGAAGGCACGAACCCCGTTTGGAGGGGTGCAAGAGTTCATGGACCGGCTGGGAGCGTGGTTGTGGAAAGTTGAGTATTTGTTTAGTGGGCACCCCAGGCACCGGACTAGTCGGCCAGAGTAGGCCAAGGGCCCAAGAGGGGCCGGGATAGAGTAGTGGGCACGGGCGACCCGTCGGAAACGGTACCCCGAGCGCCAGAATGCCACGGGGGCAGTGTAGTGGGCATGGGCGACCCTCGGAAAGGGACCCGGGGCATCAACACGCCACGTGGGCATCGGAGGGGGGCAATGCCAGAGAGGACAACCCCCCACATTTATAGGGAGTAGCTGGGCTCGGAGGCAGCCTGCAGGCCTGGGGGTGCCATGATTAGAGTTCGGCAGAGGGGGAGTTCCTGCCAGTTGAGCCACGCTGCCCAGCCAGGAAATTGTGCGAGGGCACGTATGAAAATTTGAGGGCAAGGCCCAAATTTATAATGGACACCAACACAGGCGACGGGAATCATGGTTTTTAGAACCGATAGTTTTAAAGTGTGAGGCGTTTTTGGAAAGCCCCGGGGTAGTTTCAGGTTAATGAATATTAGGGTAGATAGGAGATGTACCCCTTCGCACCATCCATCCCTTCACTCGTTGTAGGCCGCTGGACTCTGAGGAGGCCATTCTGAGGCTTCGTTGGGCCTCGAGACAGGACGCTAGTCTCTCCCTATTCCCCTCCAGAGAGGGAACGTAGGGGTTGGGAGTAGGCTCGGTGGACATGATAGGCTAGCCTGACAAAGACAATAAAGGGGGTGAGGGAGACAATTATAAAAGGGAAATAAAAATAAAGAGGGGCAAAATTTTGTTGTGTTGTGTGGCAAATTAAGGGAGTGGGTATGGACAGAGACAGGCAAAGGTGATAGAGTGGGGGGAGACAGTAGTCTTGGTCCGAGCCCACCTTCAGAGCGGCCGGCACCACCGCACTCCCTCCAGACCTGATGAAATCACACCAGAGGCCGGCCAGCTTCACCTGCCGGCCTGTTGTGCTGCAGCTGCCTGTTCTGCATGGGCTTACCTTCCCATGCCTAGTTGCCTGCCTCTGCCATGACCCCATGCCTGCTAGCCCTCGTTTGCCCCTGTGTCCATCCCTCACCATGCGCGCCAGGACCATCCAGTTTTGTGAGGACTGCCCTGCAGGCAGCCTGTGCATCCAGTCCATTTTTTGTGTTTTGCGACCATCTCCATCCATTCCCTTGCACCAAAGACTTTGCTATGACTTTTGCCTTTCCCCTTTCACAGATCACAAGTCCTGGGCCATGGTTAGTGTGATGTAATAGATAAGTTAAGATTGTAAATACGTGGAACCCCACCTGCATGTTTGTTTTAGCGCCGGCAATTTTAGTTAAGTTGTCCGAATGAGTCTGTGAGAGTTTGTTTAGTTAGTTACGCAGCGCATTAGGTTATTTATTTTTGGGACACGTATAAAGAAATGTCGCACTGAGGGATCCGAAGGTAGAACGTACTAGGGGAAAACTTACACATGCTGGTCACACGAAAATTTGACGACTCTTAATGAGTCTGTAAAAAGGGGAGGGGTAGTGTTACGAATTTGGAATTCAATTGCACACAACATACAGGTTCCCTTAGTCAGCTATGTCGATAAGTGCATGTTCCCGAGATAGCTCACCTTCCATTGTTTAAATGTTTTGAAATTGATTAGATGCGCTGCGGATCGATTTAATAGTTAGGGAGCGAACAATGGAGACGTCCCTCCCCCTCTTCTGAGAAGAGGAAGAAGAACCCTGCCATCCCGTGTTGTCAACAACTCCCTCCCACCCGTGGTTGAGCGGGGGGTGGATCACGAGGTTATGAGTGACGCCGTGTGCGGGGGAGGGGGTGGGAAGGATAAAGGGGAGATCCTTTCTTTGTTCATGTGGGAGTCCCGTGGTCGGGCTGAGTTCGTGGGAGTCTCGTGGCAGAGTTCGTGAAGAAGTCCCGTTCTGAGTCCCGTGTGCAGAGTTCGTGTGCTGAGTCCCGTGGGAGGAGTAAGCTTTTTGCTTCGGAGAGAGCAATCAGTCAGCAGGCCATCAGGTCCTGCTTGGCTTGCTTGGCTTGAGGCCTTCGGAAGCTTTTTGCTTCGGCTGCTGCTTTGTTTTGGAAGGAACTTGAGCCAGTTGTTCGGCTCGAGCTGCGAGTGGAGGCTTCTTCCTCATCTTCCTCTTCTTCTTGGTTCGTGGAGCTTTCGTTCTCCATTTTGTTTCCCGGCTTGGTGCGACGCATCGGCCTCTTATTGGAGTTGGATCCTCGGGGAAGCGACGATCGACAGGAATGATCGGCGCCTCGTCTCACCGGCACGTGTTGAGAAGCGTGGGAGGATTCGCGGGAGCTCGGGAAGGAAGTCGACGGTTGTAGTTCTTTTGTCGTGCTTTTGTTCCTTCCCGAGCTCCCGCGAATCCTCCTGCGCTTCTCACACGTGCCTGTGAGACGAGGCGCCGATCCTTCCTGTCGATCGTCACTTCCCCGAGGATCCAACTCCAAGAAGAGGCCGATGCGTTGCACCAAGCTGGGAAACAAAATGGAGAACGAAAAGCTCACGGCGATTTGGATCCAGCTCGCTCTCGCTGGAGCCCGGGACCGGACAAGTTGAAGACCACACTAGGTGGAAAGGTTCGAGTCAAGCTCTGAGTTTCAGCTCACCTGTCCTCCGAGCTGGAACTCGTGATTAAAGGCCTCAGCCACCATTGTGTGTGTGTGTGTGTGTGTGTGTGTGTGTGTGTGTGTGTGTGTGTGTGTGTGTGTGTGTGTGTGTGTGTGAGAGCACGCGCGCACGTGTACGTGTGGCCGTGGGCCCGTCTAATCAGTAGGAAATGCTGTTAAGTGTAAGTGACTGTACATAAAAGTCGATGGTTGTAGTTCTTTTGTCGTGCTTTTGTTGCTTGTATAATTGCATATGTGTTTTGCCTTATTTAATTGCATACGTGTTTCATTATAATAAATGTCCTTGTGTGAATGTAAACCTGCTCGTTGCGTCCATTCCCTCATTGACTGAACATTTCGTGTGTTGGGAGTTAGAAAGCCGTTGGTTTGCCGTAATAGGGGGACATTTGGACCGATGGTTCTCGGCGATTACGCCGCTCGGAATCTCGCACGGACATGCTCGCCTCGGCGGTTTGTTCCGTACGAGTTCCGTCAAGGTTGGAATACCCCGGTAGTTGGATCACGTGGGTATTTAGGTACATTGAAGATTGGCAATCGACCCTACCCCACGTGATCTGCCGATTGGCGTATTTCGGTTCTTGTACAAGGACCCGTCGCTCGGAGTTATCCAGGTGGCGATCTATATTCCGGGCGATCGGTCGGGCCGACTCAACTTGCGGCTCCGTTCAGAGCAGTCGATTGGTGGCTGACCCCCGGCCTGTAACAATATTATCATATAAAGTGACGTGTGATGAGAGTTAATCATATGTGATGAGATGAGAGAGAGACGTGTGTATACCCTGGTTAAAATAGGTGTACCATATCCCTGTGTCGTAAGAGGCGACCAGGGTTGCGTCAGGAAGGGCATCTGGCGTAAAACATGTGCCAAATCACTATGCGGGTCATACGGATGATCCGCTGTGGCGACCCCTAACGGGAGCAGCCGATAGAAGAAGAAGAGTGATGAGAGTTAATCATATGTAGTAATACTTTAAATAAAGGTAATTGTTAAAGTTTGAATAAGGATATTACAATGCTGTGTTGACTTATTATCTGGACGCAACTTTAAGGTTTTAGGTTCATCGATGTTGAGTAATCCAC
>NC_140975.1:52457133-52479633 GCF_056783735.1 Eptatretus burgeri | reverse complement strand
TTTTCATTACACTCGTACTATGGAAAGAAAATCATTGCAACTAAGGTTTAGTAACTTGGCCTCATAAACTTAACTCATCACCAAACATTGGATGCACGTCACAAAGGTCCTCCACACCATGTGACTTGCTTTGTGCAATCATTACTTCCCAGTTAGCGAAGCGCAGCAGTCATGCTCAAGGGGGTATAAGCTATGTGAAAGGTTTTCCTATAAATACAGGCATGCGATATCAACGTGCCATCTTGTTTTGAAACCCATTCTGCTACCCCAACTCCGACCACCCTACTCACCCAATTTCAATCTCTTTCCTTTTCTCCCTAAGTGAGACAGCCAGAGTCCCTTCGGGTGCAGTTACAGCACAATACAGGGTGTTTCGAAAGTCTGGAATCGTAGGGATATTTATTTTATAATTTTATTATAATAGATAATTGCTCAAATTGTGAAACACTGACATCATGCGTACATGTATCATTCCTTGTATGTCGGTTTGTTTGAACGTTTCTGAACATTAAGACATCGATTTTAGCAAATTTGTTTCTGATTTCATTCTTTACATCTTCAATAGCGTTTGGTCTTATGGTATAAACAACTGATTCCAGGTGTCCCCAAATAAAAAAAGTAGTGGTCTTAAATCTGGACTACGTGGGGGCCACCCTAATGGATCACGATGTCCTATCCATCTCAAAGGCATCGTCTCAAAAAAAACAAAAACATTTCCTATAATTCTGGACTTCTTGAAACAACCACTTTGTGCATTATTTGGTGTGATCATGACCATATTATTCATTGCCTAAGCACACCTTATAAGACACATATTGGATTGTGGCAGAAAACAGAGAAATCACATACATAATTTAGAATCAATGTTTGAAATAATAGATCATATGTGAGTCATGGTCCACTTTAAGTCGGGAAGCAGACTATAAGAGCATGAATATCAAAAACTGAAATTGTGATTAGTGACACGCAAAAAAGTGGTGTCGGAGGGTGAACTAGAACGGCACTCAGTAGAGAGCATACCTCCGCCAGCCTGAACAGTTCATGTTTTGTATCCCACTGATAGGCCAGATCTGGATCCGGACCTCAACCAAAATCTAACCTGCTTGTTATTGTCACATAACCAACTCATCCATAAAGTTTCGTCCAAATCTGTACATAACTTTTTGAGATATTGTGCTCTATACCGTTTTTGGCCTGTCCACTCAATGGTGAAGAATCACTGAAAATATTTTCGTATCCGGATCCAGATCTTCACCAAAATTATATAAATTTGTCCTTGTCACACACCCAACCTGTCCATCAAATTTATTTTGAACCCGTCCATAACTTTTATGAGATATCCTGCTCACAGACAGAAAAACGAACAGACAAGCAGGGGTGAAAACATAACCTTCATCCACCTTTGGTCGTGGAGGGAATCAAATTCCATTTTAAAAAGACACCAGGCCTTTTTTGGGAAGGACCATATATAAGTAAAGAATAATTGAAATTCCGTTCACCTTCTCACTGCACTCCCCTCATCACCCCTCCTCCCACCACAAATGCCTAATCTGTGTTCACGTAGTTATCTAGTGAACCACTGCAAACTTCAAAAATTCAGCAGAGGTGTTGGGGCGATCCACTCAGTCTCCACTGAAGTGATTGCTTGGCTCCCAAACTTAGACTTCGATATTCAACATGCCATTGAGGAGGAGACAGCTTGATGTCATCAACAGCGAATCAATTTGGTTCCAGAAAGGAGACTCATGATGCCATTCCTGATTCCTCTTCATCATAACTGATTGACTCTTATGTTTCTCGATTATTTGGATTTGTTTACAAGGTCGAGGCTGGTGGAGGAGCATAGAACGTATCAGGGTGAAACAGAACTAAAGGCACAGAGTAAAGAGAGTAGGAAACACAACAACAGCAGGGTTTGTTTGTTTTTTGTATACCTTCTCGAGGCTCGTATGAGAGCGAACACACAACACACAGCAAGTAAAGAGGGGCATGAGACAAGAGGGGTGGGAGTGGGAAGGACAAAACAGTGGGGAACAGATATTGGGAGATCTGTGGAAAGGAGAGAGGATTTGGTGGGGAACACGGGGTATACAAGATGGACATTATGGGGAGTTTCAGGAAGGAAAGCAGGGAATTTGAAGACGGTGGGTTTGGGGTGGATTAACGGGGGTAGAAAAGCCAAGTTGGCTTTGTTGGCCAATTTAGAAGGATGCTTTGCCCAAGAAGGATCACGGCTGATAGAGAGGCCGAAAAGTTAGAGTGACTGAACTTCTTCAAGAGGATGGTTTAGAAAGCAGATGAGAGGATTCGTCAGATGGTCTTTTCAGAAAGACAGTGAGAGTGAGAGATTTGTCAGGATTTAAAGATGTATTCCAAGTGTTTGACCATCTTGTGATTCTGTCAAGGCCTGAAGAGAGGTAAGAGGCTGCGACCCACCAAATGAAGGATGAGGGATGTCAGGACAAAGGTTGGAGTCATCAGCAAATAGATAAAGGGGATTTTCCAGAGTCAGAAAGATTGCTGATGGAGATTAGGAATATTACTGGATGCAGAATCCTGCCTTGGTGCACTCCAGCCTTAACAGGGAGAGGAGATGAAAGGTATCCATTGAGAGCCACGTTTTGGGTGTAAAGTAGAGGAAACCAGGAAGCTGTGTGTGGAGTTGGCCTTGGATGGCCATAGGCAGAGAGCTTGCAGAGCAAGGTGGGGTGGCAGACAGTACCAAATGCTCGATATATGTCCAGAGATATGGCTCTGATCTCATGTCTGAGATCAAGGGCCTCCATCTACTGTTCCAAGAGTGGAAGCAGCATGTCCAAGAAAGAGTGACCTGGTCTGAATCTGAGTTGATGAAAATGAGATGAGGCCGTTGGAGAAAAGGAAGGAAGGATGCGATGTCGACTGCGATGCTGGATTCCATTACCTTGCTGGTGATTGCAAGTAAGGCTATTGGTCTGCAGTTGAAGAGCTCGGTTTATTGCAACTTGTTTGTGGATTGCGTTGATGTTGCATGATTTCCAGGAAGACCCAGGGTAAATGATAGAGTGAACAGAGCAGAAAGGGGATATGCAACAGCAGCAGAGAAGATTTTTGGGAAACGTGCGCAGATGCCATCCGGTCCAGTTGCAGAATCAGTGTTGAGAGTTGCGAGAAATGTCTCTGCCTTCTCAGGTGCAAAATACAGAGCACAGGAGCAGTTGGGTGCAACTGGTTAGGGTGGGTACCGAGAGCGAGGGATGGTCGGGACACAAGATTTGAAAGCAAATATCCGATTTGACATAATTGAGGCATCCGGCCTTCTCACAAACGGTCAGCTGTGGTGCCGTTTGAACAAAGGGAAGGCATGGAGGGGGTGTATACTCCAAAGACAGACTTAACAAGGCACCGCCAGGTTTTAAGGAGGGAGACAGGTTTTGAAAGTTAAATCTGGAGGTTGATGAGATGTTGTTTTCTGATTCTCCTGAGAATGGACACACCTTTGTAGTGGTGTTTGTGGAATGATCTGAGGATACCTTCAATCGGATTTGGCTTCCAGGGAGAGAAGGCAAGTTGTTTCCGAGCAACTGCCTCACCACAGGATTCAGTCAGTGCACCATTGGGTGGGAAGAAGGGTAGGATAACTGAAGACAGGATGGGATGAATCTGTGCATGCGAGAGAGCAGATTTCTCTGGAAGAATTCCCAGGCTGATTTTATATCAGTGGCAGGAGATATAGGAGACCAGTACTGAAGGGAGATGGTTGCTTGCAGTCCCAGCCAATCTGCCTGAGTGAACCGCAAGACTCGCTGGCGGTGAAGCAGCTCTCTGAGAATAGTCAGAGTGATGTTGGCTCACAAGCACGTGATCAGATGAACCAACTGGAGCAGAGGGAGAGCAGAAAACATAAGCAGGGATGTTGGTCATCACCAATTCAAGAAGGGAGGATTTTTCCATTGGCAGAAATCAGGGTTGGGAAGTTCACATCGAGTCAAACCCATGGAGTCACAGGAGTCCTTTCCTGAAATCCCATGGCTGGTGAGAGAGGTCGACTGTGATGTTGAGATGCTGAAGTGTTAACACCCGGCTAATATTCATGGTGACAATTGAGATCACAACTTGAGGAAGAGAGAGTTGGAATGAGCTGTTAAAAGGAGTAACGTGTTGGCTGATAGAGAGATGGGGTCGCCACTGTTAGGAGGACGGTACAACACAGACAAACAAGAGGTGGGAGTGGATGGGAAGTCACAGCCAAAGGTACTCCTCGGGGTTCCGAGGCGAGGTGTAAGAGCAGTACACAGACAGTGAGAAATGGAGTTCTTGCTGTGATGTGCAACTCCCTTGCCAGGATGGCGTTCACTGCTATCAAACTGGAGGAGACAATAGCCAGGGAGAGGCACTACCGAGGCAGGGACCTCATGTGGAAGGAAGCATTCTTTTAAACCATACTGTGTACTATTGCGACTTTGCTGCGTGTTGACCACAGAAGTAGAATTTGCAACGGCAGGCCTTCTCACTCTTAATTGTTCCTTATTTGTCTGCATTTTGTAACTAAACTAACGTTTCGTGTGCTAACTCTTCATCGGAGCCTGACAAAGGGCTCATGTCAGAAATGTTAGCTTCTTGCTTTCAACAGGTGTTAGAATACCTTAATCAATGATCTGCTGATTTCATCCATTGCTCATAGAGGAAAGTGACTGCACACACTTGCAGAGTGAAGTGGTCTGGATTAGCAACAATCAGGATTGTTGACAATTGAGGACGTTGTATGCATACCATACCTCGGACTTTTTTGATTTTGATGTACCGTACTCTTTCCATAGCGCTGGTGCTGCCGAAGCCATTTCTTGGCAATGGTTATATTTGGTGGTGGCCATTGCCTTCCCATTGTCGTTTGTCCATGCTCAATCCTTGTAAATGCTCAGCGTTGAGCAAGGAAGCGGCACATGCCATTATTTTATAAAAAATTAAGTCTTTGGTATGACTTGGATGTGAACCACCGATCTCCCAGACTCGGAGCAGATGCTCCAACCATTATGCCACGTAGTCCGGTTCATACATAGGATACACTTGGAAAATATATGACGATAAGACCATGCCAAGCAGCAATGAGACGGTCTGATTTTAGAATTAATTTTTTTCTTATTTGTTTCAAGGGGTAAATGGGGTTACCCCTACATTCTCTTTGCTTATTCGGGTTCTTTCTGATGACTCCAATGTTGTATTCGGTCTTTCATTTGATTAGAATTAATGAAAAAGTCTTTCTTCTGCCTTCTAGCATCACCTTGTGTTGATATTAAGAAAAAAAAATCTCATCGTGTGTTTCATTACCTCCGCCACCGAAGATGAAGGAGGTTATGTTTTCACTCCTTTCTACCTGTTTGTCTGTTTGTTTGTTTGTGAGCACTATCTCAAAAAAGTTGGGAACGGATCTGGATGAAAGTTTGTGGACTGGTTGGGTGTGTGACGAGGACGAACTGATTCGATGTTGAGGAAGATCCGAATCCGGATCTGGATACGAGGATTATTTAATCTTTAAAGTGATTCTTCACCTTTGAGAGATCGGGCCAAAAACGATGTCGTACTGTATAGCATAATATTTCAAAAATGTATTGGGCCCGATGTGTTCTCGTGGATCAGGCATTACGTGGTGGAGGTATGCGCTCTACCGAGTGCCCTTCTAGTTTAAACAATGTGTGGTTCTGTTCAAAACACGACATCAAAGACAAACTGGCAACTTAGAAATTCCAGAAAGGAGGAACTAAAATATTTCAAAGTTATCCAGGCTTAGTTCTGTGAAGAGGTTAAATCAGATGTGTCTGTTTTGCAATATAAAACGCACTGTACGTGGTTATTAAGGGACTTCCAGAAAATAGATTGAAGGCATGGATAAATCAAATTGGTTGATCATAAGAGGACGATGTTGGATAAAAAGAGAAATAGGACAGGTAGTTTCACGATAACATCAGAGAAGGGGAGTAGATATAAATGTGGTAAAGCAGATAAATGAGTCAATCAAGAAGGTTTGAGGCACGATGATTTTTCAGTCTCTGTATGCATCTGCGACTACTTCTTTTCATGATCCACATTATTCCCACCTTCATGCGGGTTGGCCGGGGTACATTTTTATCCTCGGTCTCTCGCAAACTGGCTCTCCAGGCCTTATGGTCGACTGAAGGTGACAGGAATTAGAAATTTGTTCAGTGCCGGCAGTAACTTGCCTGGTCTTCAGGAAAGACACCGCCGAGTCTGCGATCTTTAATATCCACGAACGACTGTTGATCGAATTCTGTTTTTAAGGAAATAAGAACATGCGGTCTGGCGGCTGTCCTCATCCTACTACCATCCACATTCTTCCGATTTCCCTCATGTTTGCCATCACTCTTTTTCATTCTTACTGATCATGTTTGAACGTACCATGACCTGCATAATTGTGATGGTCAAGTGGATATGACACTGAAAAGTCTATCTGAGAGATTGTGAGTTCAAATCCGTTTGAAGGTAGAAGTATTAAGGATTTAGATTCTAAGCTTCTGGAAAACTAAGGCTGTGTCACAGAAAGAACAAGGTCAAGGCTGTGTCAACTATGGTAGTGTTATCAGATTGTTCACAGAAAACTCAGCTAGCTCGTTAATTACCTTCACAGAGGGGGGTGTCTACCTGCCTTGCCTGGTCTGGGCTGCACATGTCAGTCCACAATTTGTTGTTGAGGGCAGCTTACCCTGAGGGCAGCTTACCATGGACAGTTAACTGCTGCCTGCAAAAAAAAGAAGAAAGACAGTGCTGCACTGCACTGATAATGAGGGGAAGAAAACTAACAACTACAAGGACACTCGGTAGAGCGCTTACCTCTGCCATGCAATCCTTGATCCATGAGAACATATCTGGCCCAATACATTTTTGAAATATCATGCTAAGTATCGTTTCTGGCAAGATTTCTCAATGGTGAAGAAGCACTTTGAAAATTAAATAATTCTCGTATCCAGGTTTGGATTCGGATCGTCATGAAAATTAAAGCAATTCGTCGTGATCACACACCCAAGGTGTCCACCAAGTTTCGTCCGAATCTGTCCACAACTTTTTGAGATATTGTGCTATATGTAAAATATATATATATATATATATATATATATATATATATATATATATATATATATATATATATATATATATATATATATATATATATATATATATATATATATACATACATACACCAGTCATATCATTATCAGGTCTGGGTCCACAAGTTTTTGAAATATCCTGCACACAAACAACAGACAAACAAACAAACAAACAAACAAATGAAAAATCACTCATGGAGTGACAACTTGGCAAAACAGCACAAAGTAGGTTGAGCGCATACCTCTGCCAGGTGGAACAGTTTATGTTTTGTATCCCACTGATTGGCTGGATCCGAACCAAAATCCAATCCGCTTGTTCTTGTCATCGATTCAACTCATCCACCTTGTTTTGTCATAACTCGTCGACAACTTTTTGAGATACAGGACAAAGAGGGGTGAAAACATAACTTCCTTCACCTTTGGTGGTGGAGGTCATAAAAAGTGTGAAAACCATGTTTGAGTGACAATTAGGCTTTATCATGTGATGAAATTATTTCTGTTCCTGTCCATTTGAATTGCCTCCACATTCTTTATTGTGCTTCTTGCACTCGTCCTAAAAGTCGCCTGATTTTGCCCCTGGAACGATACTGCACATTGTTGATTGCGCGTTTGGTGATGCGTACGTGCTAGATAGACAGAGAGGTGTTTCAGGGTGTATTTGAGCTTTGTTTGTACAAGTTATAAATGTTTTTTTCAACAAGGGAATAATGGTATTTTTTACATTAATTTTTGGTAGCCCTTTATTTTATCTACATCATGTGTGCATTCAACTTGCATTCGACAAATATATATAATTAAAACAGACTTACCCCTCGCAACTCCTCAACCACCTCTTCTCATAATATTTAGTGTTATTGAATTATAAGTAGTTATTCGACCACATTACAAACAGATAACATTTTTATATCTGAAAACTCGACGTTGAATTAATGACATAAATTAAATACGATATAAGAGAGGGACAGATGTATGGCCGTGTAGCTTAACGAGAGGGCACCCAATTATAAGCTTCTCCCTATGGATCTTTGCAGGTAAAGATATTAATGAAACAATGGACTTGACATTTACGTAACAATTTTATTATCTTAAAATGCTATAGCAGGTGACATAAAGTCACTTGATTGATTGTAAGTGTATTTGATTTGTGTCGGTAGAAAACACGTGTTTGAAAGAAGAATCAGATTGATTGTTGTTCGGGTCAGAGGAAGGGATGAGGAATTCCTCTCATTGTTCTTCCTGCTACCTTCCAATGTTGCTTTCCTTCCTAACCCAATTCTTCCACATGATTGTCTGCCTGCAGCTGGCACGACTAATAGTCAGTCTGAATGGTATCCACGTGGACAACCCGGCAAGCGAAACACCTCTGGAAGGTCATCGTCCAGCTTGCAGATAACCTTGTAGATGGCCTTCTTCCACGAGGGGTCGACGTCTCTTCCGGCCTGTAACGCAAGGAAGAACTCGCGCAGTGTAATTTCACCAACCTCCAAGAATCGATCCGGAACCTGGGAAGTCGAAGACAAGTCAAAAATAGAAATTACAATCACAAGGGAGTAATATCATCTTGAACAACTTCTACGCTATGAAATCTTTGCAATATCTGATCGAGTCTGTGTTGCATTGAAATTGAGAATGCCATTTTTAATGATTTCTTAGCTTATTGTGTGGGCTGCCAGACATTGCATTAACTGTCTAGAGACTATTTACCTGGCATTGACTTACTCTTATTCACTCTCTGAAAGGCTGCATTACATCCCATTATCTTAGCATCGTTCTGGGTCAAGTGCATCTCCTTATGCACCACTTCTACCCCAGCAGCAAAGGATAATTCACGACAACACTGCAGTCTTCCATTGTAACCATTGTTTGCGGTTTGGACAATGACATAGATTTTCAACATGTTCTTTTGCCACCACAAATCTTGGATATGAATGCAGTCACGTACTTGTGAGATGAGTTAAAATGCTTTACAAATATAAACTGTAGCTTGACTGCAGCTGTACACCGTGTTAGGATCACTGGCTGCTGCTAAGCATCGGCCTTTTCTCGAAGAGGAGAATATAGGACTCGTTTCACAAGTGTCATCACTGCACACATGTCGTTGTACTGTCTGGTAACATGAGTCTTGGAAGTAAATCCTGCAATCGTAGTAAATGTGCTCTGATAATGATATGACCCTGGTGCTGTGATAATGATATGACCCTGGTGCTGTGATAGAGAAACGACTCCGGTGCTGCGACAGGTGGCAGATTAGGGCAGGAATTTGGAGTTTTGCCATATGCCGGTCAACAATTGCTTTCTCTTATGAAAGACACTCTGGGATATTTAACATCGACCAGCAGACACAGGGGTACAAAAACAAGTTTGGTACAGTCGGAGGCCATTCAGCCCATCACGCCTGTGCTACACCAACCCCGACATGCATTGCCCATCCACACTCAAGCTGACTACAAGTCCTGCCCACATCCCTCCACCCCTCTATCTCCAATATATCCACGTACCTGTCTAAATACCATTTAAACCTACCCACCCCTCCACTGCCACTACCTTTCCGGGGAGACCACTGTATCCATTAAACCACTCCCCGACTGAAAGACCCCTACCTTTAAATTGTCCTTGCTCTCATCTTCTTTAATCTCAAGCTCTATGCTAGCAAATGGGAACGCATCTTAAATGCGAAAATGAGACAAAGCCATGCCTCTCAAGCACCAGAGACAGCTTATAGTTACACTGGGAATCAAACTCACATTAGACACGTCGGAGGTGAGTACCCTACCACTGTGTTATCCTGCCAGCCCTTAACCGGAACTACTCCATAAACAAGTTAACCCCATTTGGTTTGTGGACTGTTTTGCTGAAAGGGCCACTGTGTCCTAATTTTTCACACATGTTCCTTCATACTTGCTCAATGTGAATTCTCTTTTTTCTCTGATGCATAAAGCTCATTGATGAATGACTTCATATTTTACACTAAGGACAAGCACACATATAACTTGGAGGTAAAGTAAATATGTTAGCTCTTGTACATGTCCACATACATCATCATCAGAAAATGACCCGCGAGGTAAGTATCCATTCCGAAAGCAAGAGGTGTGTGTGTGTGTGTGTGTGTGTGTGTGTGTGTGTGTGTGTGTGTGTGTGTGTGTGTGTGTGTGTGTGTGTGTGTGTGTGTGTGTGTGTGTGTGTGTGTGTGTGTGTGTGTGTGTGTGTGTGTGTGTTGTGCACCCTTTCTCCTGCCCAGTGCCCTTAGTTGAACTGTAGTAACAGATTGTCATGCCAGCTGTGCTCTGGACAAGTTAATCCTTTAATTTATGTGCTGAAAACAGTGCTCTGAGGGTGAGTCAAAAAGTTTTCTCCTCTTCTGAAAACGTTTTAGAGCCAAAAATATGATGAAAAGTTACAATGGCATCAGGGAATCTACCCACCAATGGGGGAATTTTCTCACACTGACCACATACAATTCATGAGGGGCGGTTTGTGGTTGACATGGATTTTTTTGTAGAAGCGAACCCCCCCCCCAAAAAAAAAGTTGTTTCATGTTGAAATTTTGTGCAATGATATCTTCCACCCCAAGCAGAATTAAACGGTAAACGAGAAGGGCACTCGGTAGAGCGCATACCTCCACCATGCTGAACAGTTTATCCCACTGATAGGACAGACCTGCATCCAGACGTAACCAAAATCGAATCGGCTTGTTCTTGTCACCTAACAAACTCATCCACCGAGTTTTGTCATCGCTCGTCAACAACGTATCGAGATATAGTGCTACGTATAGTTTCTGGCCCGATCTCTCAATGGGTGAAGAATCACTTGAAAAACTAAATAATTCTCCTATCTGGATCCGGATTCAGATCTTCACCAAAATCGAATCAGTTTGTCCTTGTCACACATCCAAACTGTCCAGCAAGTTTTGTCTGAATCCGTCCGCAACTTTTTGAGATATCCTGCTCACAGACAAACAGTCAGGGGTGAAAACATAACCTCTGTCCACCTTCGTTGATGGAGGTAACAATGAAGAAATCAAAGCACACATCATGGAATGTCTGTGTACCCATCATGGAATGTCTTCACCATACCACATCAACACAGCAAGAACAAGTAGCAGGAGAATAGCTTTCATCAACCACCATGCTTGTTGATTTCCGACAATAAAAGGTCGGATGCCAATCTTGAACTACCCTTATACATTGAAAAGTACAAACATATGTGCCAAGTATAACTGCACAGGACAATTCTGTTCAGGTTTGGGGGAAAACCTTTGATTCCTCTTCATATGTACCACATAATCAGCATGCACCAACACGATATGGCCAAAAGTATGTGGACACCTGCTCGTCCAACATCTCATTACAAAATCATGGGTATTAATATGGAGTTGGTCCCCCCCCCCTTTGCTGCTATAACAGCCTCCACTCTTCTGGAAAGGATTTTCACTAGATGTTGGAACATTGCTGCGGAGATTTGCTTCCATTCAGCCACAAGAGCATGAGTAAGGTCGGGCACTGATGTTGGCGATTTGGATTGGTTCGCAGTCGGCGTTCCATTTCATCCCAAAGGTGTTCGATGGGGCTGAGGTCAGGGCTCTGTGCAGGCCGGTCAAGTTCTTCCACACCGTTCTCGACAAACCATTTCTGTATGGACCTCGCTTTGTGCATGGGGGCATTGTCATGCTGAAACAGGAAAGGGCCTTCCCAAAACTGTTGCCACAGAGTTGGAAGTGCAGAATCGTCTAGAATGTCATTGAATGCTGTAGAGTTAAGATTTTCCTTCACTGGAACTAAGGGCCGAGAGCCTGAACCATGAAAAACAGCCCCATACCATTATTCCTCCTCCACCAAACTTTACAGTTGGCACTATGCATTCGGGCAGGTAGCGTTTTCCTGGCATCTGCCAAATCCAGATTTGTCCTTCGGACTGCCAGATGGTGAAGCGTGATTCATCACTCCAGAGAACGCGTTTCCACTGCTCCAGAGTTCGATGGTAGTGAACTTTACACCACTCTAGCCGACGCTTGGCATTGCGCATGGTGATCTTCAGCTTGTATGCGGCTGCTCGGCCATGGAAACTCATTTCATGAAGCTCTCCACTAACAGTGCTAATGCTGACGTTGCTTCCAGAGTCAGTTTGGAACTCGGTAGTCAGTGTTGCAACCGAAGACAGACGATTTTTCCACGCTACGCGCTTCAGCACTTGGCATTCCCGTTCTGTGAGCTTGTGTGGCCTACCACTTCGTGGCTGAGCTGTTGTTGCTCCTAGTCATTTCCACTTCACAATAACAGCACTTACAGTTGACCGGGGCAGCTCTAGCAGGACAGAAATTTGACGAACTTACTTGTTGGAAAGGTGGCATCCTATGACGGTGCCACGTTGAGAGTCACTGAGCTCTTCAATACGGCCCATTCTACTGCCAATGTTTGTCTACGGAGATTGCATGGCTGTGTGCTTGATTTTATACACCTCTCAGGAATGGATGTGGCGGAAATAGCTGCATCCACTATTTAGAAGGGATGTCCGCATCCTTTTGGCCATGTCGGTATGTCCTGCATGGCTCCAAAGTGCTTACCATGAATATACAACAACTGTCCCTGCGGGTGAAGAAAGGTTGTAGGCTAAAAGCAAATGGTTTCGGGCTGGAGCAAAAAGTTCCTGCTAACACGCTTTGCAAACCACCGGATTAGTAGAAACCTCACACCTCACGTGGGAAATTGGCAAAGGAATCATTGTGTGCTGTGACACTCCATTGGAAAATCCCACAGCCTCTTCCCACTCGAACCTATTATAGCTTAATACAGCATTATATAATTATTCTGCTTTATCAAACTCACCCAGCTCGACATGACAACGGTGCTTTGCTCCAATCCCAAACCTACTCGCATTAACCCTACCTGACCTAACGCAACCCTCTTACATGCAGGTCACCGTGCTTCCTCTCCCCTCCTGTCTTCCTGTTCATTCTTTCTCTCGTTTAATGTGTGGAACTGTTTCCACACTGTCAGTTCATTTTTTTCGTCCACCAACTGGGATACCGCTCCGATACCTCGCTCTTTCATGAGCCTCGATCTTGTTTCAAAGGGTAAACAAACATTTGTTTCTTCTGTTGTGATACACATCCATTTTGCTATCCGTACAATGTCATCTGCGCAGTTCCACCAGGAGGGCAACGTTTCTTCCTGGGATTGGGATTTATTGCTCAGGTCTGAGATTTATCCTCCACCTAACTCACATCATCATGAGCTTCCTCTGCTCCTTTGCTCTTTGATGTGATGCATGATGCACAGCTTCCTTGGCCATTTGTGATTCCCCATGTATGTGGGGCACGACCTGCACTCTATGGGAGTGCATGTGTGATAATGTAGCAAACGAAGGAGCCAAGTGGGCACTTCCTGATTTTTTTTTTTTTATTTGAATTTCAATTCTTGGACTGGCAGGATTGCCTGGAGGTATGCGCACTCTTCTTTAGCCTGGGTTCAAATGTCGACCCAGCTACAAACTGTCATCCCGGTGTTTCACAGGCAGGGTTATTATTTATCAATGTGTGTACCATCACTCTCATGGACTTTGAACTGGGCATCCCAGTTGGTGGACGTTAAAGATCCCACGGTATCCTTCACAAACAGTAGGCGACATATTGCTGGCATTACGACGAAATTCCTACCCTGACTTTCCTAAGTTGAAGTGGAAACCCGTCCACACACAACCATAGACACAACCGTAACCACAACCATAGAAATTGCTTTGGCAGCATCGACGCTCTGTATATAGAGCACGCACCGTTCATGATCTGATCCGAAAATTTTCTTCCGCCAAAAGTGGGAAATTTGGAGTGTCACGTAAACTTTGTGAGTGATTCAAAATCTAAAGTGCCCCCGGTATCTCAATTTTGAGTAAACAAGGTACTCCTAAAATAAATAACGGGTTTTTTTTGTCTGGGGACTGACAAAATAACTAAAGATGTCAGCAAACTTGCTTTGGTGTTGATTACGGTTTTGATTCCTGACAAATTGGATCCAACTGCAAAAACTGTAGTCATTATGCTTTGTATAAAGGGTGTTGTTACACATCCTGGAGTATGTCCGTCACTGATAGAGGTAGCTGTGGCCAATTACTCCCATTAAGGAACCATAATATAATGTTTCACAATTGGGAACTGGCAAGGATTTTTTTATTTTTATTTATATCCATTTGGAGGGGATGTTAATAGCTGGTAGACCTGTCTGCACGCACTCACCTTTTGACATTAAATATCCCAAGAACACTTTCAAAAGAAGTAGGTCATTGTGTGCCAATACCTTTGCAGAATCCAAATTGCTGCCGTGATAAGGTTTGGTACACTCCGATAATTATGCAACCAACAAATAAAATCTGTACATCGAATCTTAGTTCGATAATTTATTTATTAATTTGATACGCACCCCACGGTTCGGTGATCCTTCGTCTCCAACGCTTCTGATCCTGAGCTGCGGTTGTTGGATTCCTCGCTGGTTCACCATTTCCTTAATCCCATCCATCCATCTTCTCTTCGGCCTTGCTCTTGGTCTCCTTCCTTCCGGCATCCATCTTTCTACCTTTCTGGCTATCCGGTCTCCCCACATCCTCCATACATGCCCAACCCACATGAGACACCACTCTTCGCCCAGCTCGCACAACATCCTCTGTCCAGTATTTATCCTCACCTCCTCATTCGTTACTCTCTGCATCCAGCAAATCCTCTATTTATACTGTTCTTTTTTTAATTTTTATTTAAGATAATACAAGTAATACAATCAAACCAAGATGGTAGACACCAGTCCATTTACAGTGGCATTTTTCCCCCAAAGATGAAGATTTGATTTTGACGGTGTTGGCTTTCCAAAACGCTCCTCGAAGTCTTCTTGCACCTGTTTCATCGTTTTGTTTGCGTTTCTCTTCTCGTGGTACCACATCACTGATACCTGCCTCTCTTCCACTGCAAATGGACTGATGTCTGCTGTTCTGATAAACGGACCCTGTACAGTACTATCAAATACAGTCTCCTTTACTCCTCTTTCATCCAAGTCCATCTCTCTGACCCATACAGCTCCACAGAGATTACCGCTGCATTGTACACCTTCATCTTGTTTTGCAGGCTCATATATATGTATATATATACACATATATATATATACATATATACATACATATATTCTTCTTTTGGCTGCTCCCGTTAGGGGTCGCCACAGCGGATCATCCGTTATGATCCGCATACTGATTTGGCACAGGTTTTACGCCGGATGCCCTTCCTGTCGCAATCCTGGTCGCCTCTTACGACACAGGGATAAGGATTGGGTTTCGCCATCATTCCGGGCTGCCCGACACCCTCTCATAGCATGGCCCAGTGCAGAGCTCCCGTCCTCAAGCGATCCTCCAACCCAAGCCTCCGAGTAGCCGGATTACAGGCACACGCCACTACGCCCAGTGTGTGTGTGTGTGTGTGTGTGTGTGTGTGTGTGTGTGTGTGTGTGTGTGTGTGTGTGTGTGTGTGTGTGTGTGTATATATATATATATATATATATATATATATATATATATATATATATATATATATTTATTTATTTATTTTCCTTCTCTACAGATCTCTGCTCAGACACTTGAATACCTCTCTCAGCAATGCCAACTTTCTCTTCACTTCCTTGTCACGACCTCCTTTATCTGTTATCTTGTTTTCCAAGTAAATAAACGAGATGACATTCTCACTAACTTCATTCCTTATGGAATTATCTTCAATCCTCCATCTCACCTTTGATTCTACCTTATCACCATCATTGCCTTTGCCTGATGAATACTCACCTTCAAACCAAATTTATCACTTTTGTCACTGATCCTTCTAAAGAGGGTTGGTTGTGCGTCCTATAAATCGTCAAAGCTCGCAAAAGCGCATCATCTGAATATTCTAAGTACCACAGTTTCTGATCTTCAATTCAGACTCCTTCCCTTACTTGCCTTTCTCTCTCAACTATATGAAACACGTCGTCTCGTATGACGTTGAACAAGCTGGGAGACGGGATGCATCCCTGCCTCACTGCAGTCTTCACCTAAAAACATTCTGAACTGTCTCTCCTAAATCTCACGTGGGCCTCTGTATCCTTGTACAAACTTCTGATCACGTTCTCTGAAATGCCTAAAATATATAATATGAAAATGAATTTTCAAGAAACTAGTTAAAAACAAACTTTTTGCATTGAAAAGTGCAGCGCAAAACTCAGGAGTCACTGGGAGAAGAGAATGCCACAACAAGGCTAAATTGCATATGAGGAAGGCAGGAGTTAGAGAACGTTCCGGAACCAAGTCACTTTCTGTCCAACTAAGTACAGAATTTTGAACTTTAGCCCACTATTAGTCAGAGGTCCACAGAAACAGCTCAGCATCGATTGCGTCATCCCTCATTGCATGCACTCTTAGCTGATGGGAATTTGAGAGTTTGTGCGGAGAAATGCCTGGATAGATGATCCCAGATGAACATCAGGTGGAAGGAAGAAGCTGGCTGGTGAGAAGTGCTCACACATTTATACATTGCTGAACTAAATGTGAAATGAATCATAAGATCACCCCCAGAAACTTAACGCTGCCACTGTTGCATAAATGGGTAAACGCTTGGGCTCTGGTGATGGCCATGGTAGTGTTAGGTTAGTGTTTAAAAAAAAAAATAAAAAAATAGTCCTTATCAATGTAAGTATTGTGGACATTGCCACGATGACAGTATTTGGACTCGAAGCCATAGATCTCCAACAGTGAAGGCAATGCTCTGTCATTCAGAATGTCAAAATAGGGTTTGGTATTCATTATGCTGATCATGTCAACAAGAACACCGAGTCCCAAACAGAAAGAAAAAAAAAAAGCCGACACCATTACCGAGCCCCCAGACCCCTGAGCAGTTTGCTGTTAAACAGTCTGCATCTAAGCATTGCCATCAAACTTGAAAATGCTGGTGTTCCCATAAAACTACCATTTGTAAATTTTGAGGCTCCAAGATACAGTATATCCATTCTTTGCAGTACATTAGGCAACGTTAAACAATGACCATGATCCTTTTTCTTCGTTCTATGCAACACAAGGCTGTGGGGAAACATCATTGGCTGAGGGTGTGGCTGTGCCGCTGTTGGTTAGGGGCAAGTATTTGTAATTTGGCCACGGTGCCAGCGATAACTCGTCTCAAAGGAGACCGTGGGATATTTAACATTCACCAACAAATGCTTGTAGACGGGACACCAGGTTAACGTCCATCGGAGACATGACACACACATCGATGATTAACACTGGCTGTGAAACACCAGGATGACGCAGTTTATAGATGGGTCGGGATTCAAACCCAGGCTCGACAGCTTCGAGGCGAGTGTGCGTACCTCTAGGTACATCCCATCAACTCCATGATGATAAAGAAATGCTTGTCTTTGTCAAGGCTAGTGACTGACTGCATCGGCAGACAATTTCAGTGATGGGTTTTATCAACTAAAATTGACAAAAGTATCCATCATCCACTGTGTGAAGCAAAATGAAGCTGATGTTTTGGTGGTATCCCTTCGTCGATGCGATGGCTTATCAATAACCAGTATAACGGTTAGAGTGCAAGCTCTGGGTCTGGAAGGTCGATGGTTTGAATCCCACCCTGGCCGAGTTATGCTGGAGACTTGAAAAATGGTACGTGTTGCTTCCTTGCTCAATGCTCAGCACTTCATAAGGATAAAGCATGGACAAACAACCATAGGTTAGCAACCATTGCACAGGGTTCATGGGCCTAATGGCCTCCTCCTGCATTGAAGCTCCTTCTCATGAAACTTGTACGATTATATTAATTTAGCGAAGGGCTAACACGTGGAACATCAAGTTAACACTGCTTCCCATGACGTTAAGCACATATGTGTTAACTTTCAGTTGAACAAAAACCTTGTTTTTACCTGCGACATGTCGCAGGTCGACAAGAGCTTCCCGTTGCTGTTGTTGTGGTTCTTGTGGAGTCTATTTTTGAAACGTGCACCCATTGGTCGGACGGCTGCTGGACCACGCCCACATCTGTGGTTTGACTCCACCCACCATCGCTCCCTGACAAAATGATATGGCCGCCATCTTGGTTTTCTGGTCGGCCTACCCCCAGCCTCTGCTGATTATACACTGTCTCCGGCTTTGCTGTCTCAGATTTCCATCGGCTTTGTTCGGGTCAAGTGTTAATCATGATGAGGGACCCTGAAAAATCTAATCATACGTCAAATTAAAATTATTAGTAACGTTTAATCAAGCCCGTACAGACCTCCTTAAAAAAATAGGGCTACGTAATTTTTGAACGGCCCGTATTGGGGTTAAACATCCGTGACCGTGGGATGAATCGGCTCGTTCTGATATAACCGTGGTGGAGGCTGACGTGGATGAGAGTTGTCGAGTTAATTTTTTTTAATTACGCAATAATGTGTTTCCCAATCGCGCTGTTTATCTCTAAAGAGTGCTTTAAATGCACATTTCACAATCGGCCCGTTCCCGGGTTTTGTTGCGGGTGTGACCACAGTGCGGTCATTCTCGTTCATAAAGAAAACCTTATGAATAAAAAAATATTATGATTGGCTTGTTTGTAACTGCTTTTCGAGGAATGCAAGGCTTGTGTATCTGTAATGTTGCTTGCCTGACCTCCCCCCCCCCCCAAACTGTTTTGCCATATCATTAGGGTTTAAACATGTGTTACTTTGTGTACAAAATCGGATGGTGTGGATTTATGACAGATTTACGTGGCTCTTGAACCATAAGGCAGTGATGGAAGGGCATCGAGAGAAAAGCCTCATTTTCCGTCTACTGCTTGTTTTATGTAGCCGGGGCTGGATCGACTCTGTTTTGCGGTGTGACTGGTGAGCAGCTCGTCGAGTGCGAAACGTTTTTGAGTGGCCGGAGCTCTGTGGTCGATAGGAACGTGAAACCATAGAAGGACATCGTGGCAGTGATCATTCCGTCCTCCATCACCATCGTGCCTGCTATCTTGAGGCATCAGACCTGGAGCCAAATCGGTGAATTTGCTGAACGATGAAAGCATACACAGGTTTTCTTATCCGAGGGGAAGGCCCCTTGGCCTATGGTTAACTACGTTTTACATTTTCCCTTGTTGTAACCAAAATTAAACCAGGGTTTGACCAGGTTCCGTATTTTTGCTTTTGCTTCTTTGTTGGTGCTGCCAACATAGTTGTGTTCAGTTGTCCATTTCAGGAATAATTTCTCTCTTCGGGTGATTTTTAATAGTCTACAGATCCATAATCATGGTTGCTATTGCCTGGAGTCATACACCTTATGATGACATCCCCACAGTTGATTCAAAAATGGCTTCATTGGTAGAAATCGTCATGATGAACGTCCGGGCCCACTCCACTACGACCGGAGAGTGTAATTTTTTTCTGAATGGAACTTTTCAATTGTTTCATCTCGGAAATGACGTTCTGAAACAGCAATGAGACAACTTCCTTGCCTGTTTGTACTGTCTGTTGATATTCAGGGATATATATATATATATATATATATATATATATATATATATATATATATATATATATATATATATATATATATATATATATATATATATATATATATATATATCATATGAACATTTATTTTACTCCTTTTTGCTTCTCTTTCAGGCTTCACATGCATTACCGAATTCACTGCAAAATACCCACTTACCCTTTCAAAACCGTCACTTTGTTCCTTCTTCCATAACTCTCCACTATCGTGTCTCTTTGTCCCCATCTCATCATTCTGCTCTGCCACCTTTTATGTTCTAACGCTCCCTACACTCCCAATTCTGCATCACTGATACTTCCTAGCTGCCTCTCTTCCTCCATTAAACCGACTCACTTACTTATTCTGGTTCCTTCTGATGAGTCCAATGCAGTATTTGGTTTCCGTTTGATTCAGTCCTTTAAATCTTGGCTAAAAACCGACCTCTTCCATGAGCCCTTTCCTCTTGATTTTCTTCCGTAATCCTGCTCCCACATCACCTAACTGCACATGATGCGTCTTCTCGCTGTACCAAGTCCAGCTCTTTGATGGGGTCATAAGCTTTGGGAAATAATAAATGAATATGACTGATGTTCAAAGATTATTCAAGGATTCTCGAAGAGTTGCATCTTCTGATATTGTTGGTTGAACAAATTGCCTGAAGTAGATTGGACTCCATGTTATTTCCTCCAATGCTAAACATTTTATCTGCTCGGTGTGCAAGTCACTTGAGTGCGCAAAACCATGATCTCTTCTACGCCAGTTCGCCCTTCCCTCCAAAATTTGGCTTCTGTATCCATCTTAGCCACCCACTGCAGTCTCCCCTACTCCTCAATCGTACCCGCGCATCCCTCGTTTGTCCGTCTCTGTCTATTTTCTCCCTCGACCCTGCTGTTGGCATTTCCCTCCTTCTCTTTCTGCCGTTCCTTTTGCTATGTTGAGTCGTGATCCATTCTGTGTTCTATCTCTTCCATGAGCCTCGACTCTGCATCCAAAATAGACACAAGAAATAGAGTTTTACACAATGTATCTTACATGGTATTTCAGTACCAAACAAACAAAATGTTTCACTTGTGGAGAAAAAAAATACTAGCGAGATAATTGGCCACATGTCATTCTTGCAAACA
Source organism: Eptatretus burgeri (assembly GCF_056783735.1). NCBI lineage: Eukaryota > Metazoa > Chordata > Myxini > Myxiniformes > Myxinidae > Eptatretus > Eptatretus burgeri. The sequence goes on along the minus strand of NC_140975.1, from coordinate 52,458,923 downwards.
CTAATGTCCCATCGGGTGAAAGCAAAACGATCAGGATTGGTTTGCCCCATCCAGGCGTGTTGTGTTTATTTATTTATTTACACTTTTGGTTTATTGTCATGTCGGGGAACATGTAGGCAAGTTGCAAAGATTGAAAATTGCTTATACCGTGTGTTGTCGGACGTGGACAAGTGGCAATGGGTTGGACAGCCCCCTGGAAACATAAAATGATGGATTGGCAAGAGCCAAAGGCCAAATTCTGCCTCCGATGCATCAATCACAAATCTTATTCCTGGAGGTCGAATCCTGCAATGATTATATGTGTTCTTTTGCGGTACTCAGGCATTTGTCTGAATTTTCAAAAGAGGAACACTTCATAGGAAGTGTCTATTGAACATCATCTTCACAATAGTAAGGCTCAACCAGCAGTTATCTCTGTTGTGGCTTATTAAAGAGTGATGCCATGTTGCTAAACATTAAGAGTTAAATTAATACTTTCATGATGACATCCATGATCCACTGTTGTTAACAGTAGTACTGCTTCCTATTGTCATGCCGATACAATGGAAGAAATTAGAATCTCCATCCAGTCTGTGGGCTATTCCATGATCTCTTTTTGTGTGGATCATGCAGAACTACCCAGGCAATGGCAATGTAGCTCAGGTCTAATGTAAAACAAAATTATGAAGTTGGAATTTAGGAGTGTCACGCTTCTAATGTCTACCATTGCGTCGAATAATATGAAGAACAGTTGCTTTCTCGAGTGGAAATTAAGAAGTTTTGAAAAACTCTATCGGAACAAAAAGGTCTCCCGAAGGTTAAACACGGAGAGAAATTACAACTACTACCACTACCAGCACCTTAGCCTGGTGTTGATTAGGGTGGCCGGCTTGGGATCCTTGGGTCCTGAGTTCAAGCCCTGTTGGCTGCTGAATTAACACCATGTGGGGTTGACTCAGCCTGTCATCCTCCTGAGGTCGGCAAAATGAGTACCAGTGTACTGGGAGAGGGGCACAGCATCAGTGGCACAGCTGTGCTTCAACAAATGGTCAGAGTGGCAACCCATCCAAGATTGTGCCAAATAGCCAAGGAAAAAGTGCTTTGGCAGTTCCAATGCTCTGTTCAAGAGTATGGGGTCCAAATCAGGACTACCACCACCACATCCTTAATGACCCCAATTGTTCCCACATCCCTGTTAGTTTATTCGTGGAAAGTATCTGTCCCAAGTTTTTCACGAACTGGCTGGCCAGACGTGACATTCAACTGAAGGTGACAGGACTGTAATTTGTTCAGGCTGCTGCCATCAACTATTCTTCATGAAAGACATCGTATGATATCATCCACCAAGTAATGCTAGCAGGTGGGACACACAGCTTAACATCCATTCAAGGGATGGCACCATTTGTGAAGCAACAAACTTGTTCTTCATCCCATCTGACGTGTTAATTACAAGAACACTTAATCAATTGGACTACCTTTACATAAAGCATTCATTGTATGGCATGTTTTATTATGTGTTGGTCAATGTCTTTGATGAAAAAGAGTGCATCCTTGGAGAGGTACGAAAAGGTAAGCCCTTTGCCGTTTCACATCCGACCCAACCCGAGTAAAAATCTAAACATTATAACAAAGCTCAGCACGTGTACTTTCAGCAGCAAGATCAAACTACACGGTCAAACAAATACATATGGAGCGTGGCCCTAAGGGCAAAGCCTATGGTCCTAGAAAAACATGTACAGTACATCCGAGCCCACAGGGACAGAATGCTTGGTCATACAATAAACATTTTTTTTTGGGGGGGGGGGGGACAA